>NW_027422719.1:0-87170 GCF_048934315.1 Petromyzon marinus | reverse complement strand
CGGGACCGCCCGGGACCGCCCCAGACCGCCCGGGACCGCCCGGGACCGCCTGGGACCGCCCGGGACCGCCCGAGACCGCCCGGGACCACCCGGACCGTCTGGACCGTCTGGGACCACCCGGGATCACACGGGACCGCCCGGGACCGCCCCAGACTGCCCGGGACCGCCCCGGACCGCCCGGGACCGCCCGGGACCGCCCCGGGCCGCCCGGGACCGCCCGGGACCGCCCGCGACCGCCCGGGACCGCCCGGGACCGCCCGGGATCGCCCGGGACCGCCCGGGACCGCCCGGGACCGCCCCGGACTGCCCGGGACCGCCTCGGACCGCCCGGGACCGCCCCGGACCTCCCCGGGACCGCCCGGGACCGCCCGGGACCGCCCGGGATCGCCCGGGACCGCCGCCAGGCACCGCCCGGGACCGCCCGGGACCGCCCGGGACCGCCCGGGACCGCCCGGGACCGCCCGGGATCGCCCGGGACCGCCCGGCACCGCCCGGGACCGCCCGGGACCGCCCGGGACCGCCCGGGACCGCCCCGGACCGCCCGGGACCGCCCGCGACCGCCCCAGACCGCCCGGGACCGCACGGGACCGCCTGGGACCACCCGGGACCGCCCGGGACCGCCCGGGACCGCCCGGGACCACCAGGACCGCCCGGGACCGCCTGGGACCGCCCGGACCGCCCGGGACCGCCCGGGACCGCCCGGGACCGCCCGGGACCGCCAGGGACCGCCCCGGACCGCCTGGGATCGCCCGGGACCGCCCTGGACCGCCAGGGACCACCCTGGAACGCCCGGGACTGCCCGGGACCGCCCCGGACCGCCCGGGACCGCCCCGGACCGCCCGGGACCACCCTGGACCGCCCGGGACCACCCTGGACCACCCGGGACCGCCCCAGACTGCCCGGGACCGCCCCGGATCGCCAGGACCGCCCCAGACCGCCCGGGACCGCCCCGGACCGCCCGGGACCGCCCTGGACCGGCCGGGTCCGCCCGGTACCGCCCCGGACCGCCCCGGACCGCCCGGGACCGCCCAGGACCGCCCGGGACCGCCCGGGACCGCCCGGAACCGCCCGGGACCACCCGGGACCGCCCCGGACCGCCCGGGACCGCCCGGGACCGCCCGCGACCGCCCGGGACCGCCCGCGACCGCCCGGGACCGCCCGGGACCGCCCGGGACCGCCCCGGACCGCCCGGGACCGCCCGGGATCGCCCTGGGCCGCCCGGGACCGCCTGGGACCGCCCGCGACCGCCCGGGACCGCCCGGGACCGCCTGGGACCGCCCGGGACTGCCCGGGACCGCCCGGGACCGCCCGGGACCACCCGGGATCGCCCGGGACTGCCCGGGCCGCCCGGGACCGCCCCGGACCGCCCGGGACCGCCTCAGACCGCCGGGACCGCCCCGGACCTCCCGGGACCGCCCGGGACCGCCCGGGACCGCCCAGGACCGCCCGGGATCGCCCGGGACCGCCCGGCACCGCCCGGGACCGCCCGGGACCGCCCGGGACCGCCCGGGACCGCCCCGGACCGCCTGGGATCGCCCGGGACCGCCCTGGACCGCCAGGGACCACCCTGGAACGCCCGGGACCGCCTGGGACCGCCCGGGACTGCCCGAGACCGCCATGGACCACCCGGGACCGTCTGGACCGTCTGAAACCGCCCGGGATCACACGGGACCGCCCGGGACCGCCCCGGACCGCCCGGGACCGCCCCGGACGACCCGGGACCGCCTTGGACCGCCCGGGGACCGCCACGGACCTCCCGGGACCGCCCGCGACCGCCCGGGACCGCCCGGGACCGCCCGGGATCGCCCGGGACCGCCCGGCACCGCCCGGACCGCCCGGAACCGCCCAGGACCGCCCGGGACCGCCCCGGACCGCCCGGGACCGCCCGGGACCGCCCCAGACCGCCCGGGACCGCCCGGGACCGCCTGGGACCACCCGGGACCGCCCGGGACAGCCCGGGACCGCCCGGGACCGCCCGGGACCGCCCTGGACCGCCCTGGAACGCCCGGGACCGCCCGGGACCGCCCCAGACCGCCCGGGACCGCCCGGGACCGCCTGGGACCGCCCGGGACCGCCCGAGACCGCCCGGGACCACCCGGGACCGTCTGGACCGTCTGGGACCACCCGGGATCACACGGGACCGCCCGGGACCGCCCCAGACTGCCCGGGACCGCCCCGGACCGCCCAGGACCGCCCCGGACCGCCCGGGACCGCCCGGGACCGCCCGCGACCGCCCGGGACCGCCCGGGACCGCCTGGGACCGCCCGGGACTGCCCGGGACCGCCCGGGACCGCCCGGGACCACCCGGGATCGCCCGGGACTGCCCGGGACCGCCCGGGACCGCCCCGGACCGCCCGGGACCGCCTCAGACCGCCCGGGACCGCCCCGGACCTCCCGGGACCGCCCGGGACCGCCCGGGACCGCCCAGGACCGCCCGGGATCGCCCGGGACCGCCCGGCACCGCCCGGGACCGCTCGGGACCGCCCGGGACCGCCCGGGACCGCCCCGGACCGCCTGGGATCGCCCGGGACGGCCCTGGACCGCCAGGGACCACCCTGGAACGCCCGGGACCGCCTGGGACCGCCCGGGACTGCCCGAGACCGCCATGGACCACCCGGGACCGTCTGGACCGTCTGAAACCGCCCGGGATCACACGGGACCGCCCGGGACCGCCCCGGACCGCCCGGGACTGCCCCGGACGACCCGGGACCGCCTTGGACCGCCCGGGACCGCCACGGACCTCCCGGACCGCCCGGGACCGCCCGGGACCGCCCGGGACCGCCCGGGATCGCCCGGGACCGCCCGGCACCGCCCGGGACCGCCCGGAACCGCCCAGGACCGCCCGGGACCGCCCCGGACCGCCCGGGACCGCCCGGGACCGCCCCAGACCGCCCGGGACCGCCCGGGACCGCCTGGTACCACCCGGGACCGCCCGGGACAGCCCGGGACCGCCCGGGACCGCCCGGGACCGCCCTGGACCGCCCTGGAACGCCCGGGACCGCCCGGGACCGCCCCAGACCGCCCGGGACCGCCCGGGACCGCCTGGGACCGCCCGGGACCGCCCGAGACCGCCCGGGACCACCCGGGACCGTCTGGACCGTCTGGGACCACCCGGGATCACACGGGACCGCCCGGGACCGCCCCAGACTGCCCGGGACCGCCCCGGACCGCCCAGGACCGCCCCGGACCGCCCGGGACCGCCCGGGACCGCCCGGGACCGCTCCGGACCGCCCGGGTCCGCCCGGTACCGCCCCGGACCGCCAGGGACCGCCCGGGACCGCCCAGGACCGCCCGGGACCGCCCGGGACCGCCCGGGACCGCCCGGGACCGCCCGGGACCGCCCCGGACCGCCCGGGACCGCCCGCGACCGCCTGGGACCGCCGGAACCGCCCGGGATCGCCCGGGACCGCCCGGGACCGCCCGGGACCGCCCCGGACCGCCCGGGACCGCCCGGGACCGCCCCGGGCCGCCCGGGACCGCCCGGGACCGCCCGCGACCGCCCGGGACCGCCCGGGACCGCCCGGGATCGCCCGGGACCGCCCGGGACCGCCCGGGACCGCCCCGGACTGCCCGGGACCGCCTCGGACCGCCCGGGACCGCCCCGGACCTCCCGGGACCGCCCGGGACCGCCCGGGACCGCCCGGGACCGCCCGGGATCGCCCGGGACCGCCCAGCACCGCCCGGGACCGCCCGGGACCGCCCGGGACCGCCCGGGACCGCCCGGGACCGCCCGGGATCGCCCGGGACCGCCCGGCACCGCCCGGGACCGCCCGGGACCGCCCGGGACCGCCCGGGACCGCCCGGACCGCCTGGGACCGCCCGCGACCGCCCCAGACCGCCCGGGACCGCACGGGACCGCCTGGGACCACCCGGGACCGCCCGGGACCGCCCGGGACCGCCCGGGACCGCCCGGGACCGCCCGGACCGCCCTGGACCGCCAGGGACCGCCCTGGAACGCCCGGGACCGCCTGGGACCGCCCGGGACCGCCCAAGACCGCCCTCGACCGCCCGGGACCGTCTGGACCGTCTGGGACCGCCCGGGATCACACGGGACTGCCCGGGACCGCCCCGGACCGCCCGGGACCGCCCCGGACCGCCCGGGACCACCCTGGACCGCCCGGGACCGCCCCGGACCGCCCGCGACCGCCCCAGACCACCCGGGACCGCCCCAGACTGCCCGGGACCGCCCCGGATCGCCCAGGACCGCCCCAGACCGCCCGGGACCGCCCGGGATCGCCCGGGACCGCCCGGGACCGCCCGGGACCGCCCCGGACCGCCAGGGACCGCCCGGGATCGCCCGGGACCGCCCGGGACCGCCCGGGACCGCCCCGGACCGCCCGGGACCGCCTCGGACCGCCCGGGACCGCGCCGGACCTCCCGGGACCGCCCGGGACCGCCCGGGACCGCCCGGGACCGCCCGGGATCGCCCGGGACCGCCCGGCACCGCCCGGGACCGCCCGGGACCGCCCGGGACTGCCCGGGACCGCCCCGGACCGCCCGGGACCGCCCGGGACCGCCTGGGACCACCCGGGACCGCCCGGGACCGCCCGGGACCGCCCGGGACCGCCCGGGACCGCCCGGGACCGCCCTGGACCGCCAGGGACCGCCCTGGAACGCCCGGGACCGCCTGGGACCGCCCGGGATCGCCCGAGACCACCCGGGACCACCCGGGACCGTCTGGACCGTCTGGGACCGCCCGGGATCACACGGGACTGCCCGGGACCGCCCCGGACCGCCCGGGACCGCCCCGGACCGCCCGGGACCACCCCGGACCGCCCGGGACCGCCCCGGACCGCCCGGGACCGCCCCAGACCGCCCGGGACCGCCCCAGACTGCCCGGGACTGCCCCGGACCGCCCAGGACCGCCCCGGACCGCCCGGGACCGCCCGGGACCGCCCGAGACTGCCCCGGACCGCCCGGGTCCGCCCGGTACCGCCCCGGATTGCCCCGGACTGCCCGGGACCGCCCAGGACCGTCCGGGACCGCCCGGGACCGCCCGGGAGCGCCCGGGACCGCCCGGGACCGCCCCGGACCGCCCGGGACCGCCCGGGACCGCCCGCGACCGCCCGGGACCGCCCGGGACCGCCCGGGATCGCCCGGGACCGCCCGGGACCGCCCGGGACCGCCCCGGACCGCCCGGGATCGCCCGGGATCGCCCCGGGCCGCCCGGGACCGCCCGGGACCGCCCGCGACCGCCCGGGACCGCCCGGGACCGCCCGGGATCGCCCGGGATCGCCCGGGACCGCCCCAGACCGCCCGGGACCGCCCGGGACCGCCTGGGACCACCCGGGACCGCCCGGGACCGCCCGGGACCGCCCAGGACCGCCCGTGACCGCCCGGGACCGCCCGGGACCGCCCGGGACCACCCCGGACCGCCCGGGACCGCCCAGGACCGCCCGGGACCGCCCAGGACCGCCCGGGACCGCCCGGGACCACCCGCGACCGCCTGGGACCGCCCGGGACCGCCCCGGACCGCCACGGATTGCCCGGGACTGCCCGGGACCGCGCGGGACCGCCCGGGACCGCCCTGGACCGCCCCGGACCGCCCGGGACTGCCCCGGACCATCCGGGACCGCCCGGGACCAACTCGGACCACCCGGGACCGCCCGGGACCGCCCGGGACCGCCCGGGACCGCCCTGGACCGCCAGGGACCGCCCTGGAACGCCCGGAACCGCCTGGGACCGCCCGGGACCGCCCGAGACCGCCCGGGACCACCCAGGACCATCTGAACCGTCTGGGACCGCCCGGGATCACACGGGACCGCCCGGGACCGCCCCGGACCGCCCGGGACCGCCCCGGACCGCCCGGGACCACCGCGGACCGCCCGCGACCGCCCCGCACCGCCCGGGACCGCCCCAGACCGCCCGGGACCGCCCCAGACTGCCCGGGACCGCCCCGGACCGCCCAGGACCGCCCCGGACCGCCCGGGACCACCCGGGACCGCCCAGGACCGCCACGGACCGCCCGGGACCGCCCGGGACCGCCCCGGGCCGCCCGGGACCGCCCGGGACCGCCCGCGACCGCCCAGGACCGCCCGGGACCGCCCGAGATCGCCCGGGACCGCCCGGGACCGCCCGGGACCGCCCCGGACGGCCCGGGACCGCCTCGGACCGCCCGGGACCACCCCGGACCTCCCGGGACCGCCCGGGACCGCCCGGGACCGCCCGGGACCGCCCGGGATCGCCCAGGACTGCCCCGGACCGCCCGGGACCGCACCGGACTGCCCGGGACCGCCCTGGACCGCCCGGGACTGCCCCGGACCGCCCGGGACCGCCCCGGACCGCCCGGGACCGCCCGGGACCGCCCGGGACCGCCCCAGACCGCCCCGGACCGCCCAGGACCGCCCAGGACCGCCCGGGACCGCCCGGGACCGCCCCGGACCGCCCGGGACCGCCCCGGACCACCCGGGACCGCCCGGGACCGCCTCGGACAGACCGGGACCGCCCGGGACCGCCCGGGACCGCCCTGGACCGCCCGAGACCGCCCGGGACCGCCCGGGACCGTCCGGACCGTCTGGGACCGCCCGGGACCACACGGGACTGCCCGGGACCGCCCCGGACCGCCCGGGACCGCCCCGGACTGCCCGGGACCACGCCGGACCGCCAGGGACCGCCCCGGACCGCCCGGGACCGCCCCGGACCGCCCGGGACCGCCCCAGACTGCCCAGGACCGCCGCGGACCGCCCGGGACCGCCCCGGACCGCCCGGGACCGCCCGGGACCGCCCGGGACCATCCCGGACCGCCCGGGGCCGCCCGGTACTGCCCCAGACCGCCCCGGACCGCCCGGGACCGCCCAGGACCGCCCTGGACCGCCCGGGACCGCCCGGGACCGCCCGGGACCTCCCGGGACCGCCCGGGACCGCCCTGGACCGCCCGGGACCGCCCGGGACCGCCCGCGACCGCCCGGGACCGCCCCGGACCTCCCGGGACCGCCCGGGACCGCCCAGCACCGCCCGGGACCGCCCGGGACCGCCTGGGACCGCCCGGGACCGCCCGGGACCGCCCGGGATCGCCCGGGACCGCCCGGCACCGCCCGGGACCGCCCGGGACCGCCCGGGACCGCCCGGGACCGCCCCGGACCGCCCGGGACCGCCCGCGACCGCCCCAGACCGCCCGGGACCGCACGGGACCGCCTGGGACCACCCGGGACCGCCCGGGACCGCCCGGGACCGCCCGGGACCGCCCGGGACCGCCCGGGACCGCCCTGGACCGCCAGGGACCGCCCTGGAACGCCCGGGACCGCCTGGGACCGCCCGGGACCGCCCGAGACCGCCCTCGACCGCCCGGGACCGTCTGGACCGTCTGGGACCGCCCGGGATCACACGGGACTGCCCGGGACCGCCCCGGACCGCCCGGGACCGCCCCGGACTGCCCGGGACCACCCTGGACCGCCCGGGACCGCCCCGGACCGCCCGCGACCGCCCCAGACCACCCGGGACCGCCCCAGACTGCCCGGGACCGCCCCGGATCGCCCAGGCGCGCCCCAGACCGCCCGGGACCGCCCCGGACCGCCCGGGACCGCCCTGGACCGGCCGGGTCCGCCCGGTACCGCCCCGGACCGCCCCGGACCGCCCGGGACCGCCCAGGACCGCCCGGGACCGCCCGGGACCGCCCGAACCGCCCGGGACCACCCGGGACCGCCCCGGACCGCCCGGGACCGCCCGGGACCGCCCGCGACCGCCCGGGACCGCCCGGGACCGCCCGGGATCGCCCGGGACTGCCCGGGACCGCCCGGGACCGCCCCGGACCGCCCGGGACCGCCCGGGACCGCCCTGGGCCGCCCGGGACCGCCTGGGACCGCCCGCGACCGCCCGGGACCGCCCGGGACCGCCCGGGATCGCCCGGGACCGCCCGGGACCGCCCGGGACCGCCCCGGACCGCCCGGGACCGCCTCGGACCGCCCGGGACCGCGCCGGACCTCCCGGGACCGCCCAGGACCGCCCGGGACCGCCCGGGACCGCCCGGGATCGCCCGGGACCGCCCGGCACCGCCCGGGACCGCCCGGGACCGCCCGGGACTGCCCGGGACCGCCCCGGACCGCCCGGGACCGCCCGGGACCGCCTGGGACCACCCGGGACCGCCGGGGACCGCCCGGGACCGCCCGGGACCGCCCGGGACCGCCCGGGACCGCCCTGCACCGCCAGGGACCGCCCTGGAACGCCCGGGACCGCCTGGGACCGCCCGGGATCGCCCGAGACCACCCGGGACCACCCGGGACCGTCTGGACCGTCTGGGACCGCCCGGGATCACACGGGACTGCCCGGGACCGCCCCGGACCGCCCGGGACCCCCCCGGACCGCCCGGGACCACCCCGGACCGCCCGGGACCGCCCCGGACCGCCCGGGACCGCCCCAGACCGCCCGGGACCGCCCCAGACTGCCCGGGACTGCCCCGGACCGCCCAGGACCGCCCCGGACCGCCCGGGACCGCCCGGGACCGCCCGAGACTGCCCCGGACCGCCCGGGTCCGCCCGGTACCGCCCCGGATTGCCCCGGACTGCCCGGGACCGCCCAGGACCGTCCGGGACCGCCCGGGACCGCCCGGGAGCGCCCGGGACCGCCCGGGACCGCCCCGGACCGCCCGGGACCGCCCGGGACCGCCCGCGACCGCCCGGGACCGCCCGGGACCGCCCGGGATCGCCCGGGACCGCCCGGGACCGCCCGGGACCGCCCCGGACCGCCCGGGATCGCCCGGGATCGCCCCGGGCCGCCCGGGACCGCCCGGGACCGCCCGCGACCGCCCGGGACCGCCCGGGACCGCCCGGGATCGCCCGGGATCGCCCGGGACCGCCCCAGACCGCCCGGGACCGCCCGGGACCGCCTGGGACCACCCGGGACTGCCCGGGACCGCCCGGGACCGCCCAGGACCGCCCGTGACCGCCCGGGACCGCCCGGGACCGCCCGGGACCACCCCGGACCGCCCGGGACCGCCCAGGACCGCCCGGGACCGCCCAGGACCGCCCGGGACAGCCCGGGACCGCCCGCGACCGCCTGGGACCGCCCGGGACCGCCCCGGACCGCCACGGATTGCCCGGGACCGCCCGGGACCGCGCGGGACCGCCCGGGACCGCCCTGGACCGCCCCGGACCGCCCGGGACTGCCCCGGACCATCCGGGACCGCCCGGGACCGACTCGGACCACCCGGGACCGCCCGGGACCGCCCGGGACCGCCCGGGACCGCCCTGGACAGCCAGGGACCGCCCTGGAACGCCCGGAACCGCCTGGGACCTCCCGGGACCGCCCGAGACCGCCCGGGACCACCCAGGCCCATCTGGACCGTCTGGGACCGCCCGGGATCACACGGGACCGCCCGGGACCGCCCCGGACCGCCCGGGACCGCCCCGGACCGCCCGGGACCACCCCGGACCGCCCGCGACCGCCCCGGACCGCCCGGGACCGCCCCAGACCGCCCGGGACCGCCCCAGACTGCCCGGGACCGCCCCGGACCGCCCAGGACCGCCCCGGACCGCCCGGGACCGCCCGGGACCGCCCAGGACCGCCACGGACCGCCCGGGACCGCCCGGGACCGCCCCGGGCCGCCCGGGACCGCCCGGGACCGCCCGCGACCGCCCAGGACCGCCCGGGACCGCCCGAGATCGCCCGGGACCGCCCGGGACCGCCCGGGACCGCCCCGGACGGCCCGGGACCGCCTCGGACCGCCCGGGACCACCCCGGACCTGCCGGGACCGCCCGGGACCGCCCGGGACCGCCCGGGACCGCCCGGGATCGCCCAGGACTGCCCCGGACCGCCCGGGACCGCACCAGACCGCACGGGACCGCCCTGGACTGCCCGGGACTGCCCCGGACCGCCCGGGACCGCCCCGGACCGCCCGGGACCGCCCGGGACCGCCCGGGACCGCCCCAGACCGCCCCGGACCGCTCGGGACCGCCCGGGACCGCCCGGGACCGCCCGGGACCGCCCCGGACCGCCCGGGACCGCCCCGGACCACCCGGGACCGCCCGGGACCGCCTCGGACAGACCGGGACCGCCCGGGACCGCCCGGGACCGCCCTGGACCGCCCGAGACCGCCCGGGACCGCCCGGGACCGTCCGGACCGTCTGGGACCGCCCGGGACCACACGGGACTGCCCGGGACCGCCCCGGACCGCCCGGGACCGCCCCGGACTGCCCGGGACCACACCGGACCGCCAGGGACCGCCCCGGACCGCCCGGGACCGCCCCGGACCGCCCGGGACCGCCCCAGACTGCCCAGGACCGCCGCGGACCGCCCGGGACCGCCCCGGACCGCCCGGGACCGCCCGGGACCGCCCGGGACCGTCCCGGACCGCCCGGGGCCGCCCGGTACTGCCCCAGACCGCCCCGGACCGCCCGGGACCGCCCAGGACCGCCCTGGACCGCCCGGGACCGCCCGGGACCGCCCGGGACCTCCCGGGACCGCCCGGGACCGCCCTGGACCGCCCGGGACCGCCCGGGACCGCCCGCGACCGCCCGGGACCGCCCTGGACCCCCCGGGATCGCCCGGGACCGCCCGGGACCGCCCGGGAACGCCCCGGACCGCCCGGGACCGCCCCGGACCGCCCGGGACTGCCCAGACCGCCTGGGACCGCCCAGGACCGCCCGGGACCGCCCGGGACCGCCAGGGATCGCCCGGGACCGCCTGGGACCGCCCGGGACCGCCCGGGACCGCCCGGGACCGCCCCGGACCGCCCCGGACCGCCCCGGACCGCCTGGGACCGCCCGGGACCGCCCGGGACCGCCCGGGACCGCCCAAGACGGCACGGGGCCGGCCCGGACCGCCCGTGACCGCCCCAGACTGCCCGGGACCGCCCCAGACCAGCCGGGACCGCCCCGGACCGCCCAGGACCGCCCCGGACCGCCCCGGACCGCCCCAGACCGCCCTGGCCGCCCGGGACCGCCCGGGACCGCCAGGGATGGCCCGTGACCGCCCCGGACCGCCCGGGACCACCCGGGACAGCCCCAGACCGCCCGGGACCGCCTCGTGACCGCCCGGGACCACCCGGGACTGCCCGGGACCGCCCAGGACCGCCCGGGACCGCCCGGGACCGCCCGGGACCGCCCCGGACCGCCCCAGACCGCCCGGGACCGCCCGGGACCGCCCGGGACCGCCCCGGACCGCCCCGGACCGCCCGGGACCGCCCAGGACCGCCCGGGACCGCCCGGGACTGCCCGGGACCGCCCGGGACCGCCCGAGACCGCATGGGACCTCCCCGGACCGCCCGGGACTTCCCGGGACCGCCCGCGACCGCCCGGGACCGCCCGGGACCGCCCGGGATCGCCCGGGACCGCCCGGGACCGCCCGGGACCGCCCGGGACCGCCCGGGACCGGCCCGGACCGCCCGTGACCGCCCCAGACCGCCCGGGACCGCCCCAGTCCGGCCGGGACCGCCCCGGACCGGCCGGGCCCGCCCCGGACCGCCACGGACCGCCCCAGACCGCCCTGGCCGCCCGGGACCGCCCGGGACCGCCAGGGATGGCCCGGGACCGCCCCGGACCGCCCAGGACCGCCCGGCACCGCCACAGACCGCCCGGGACCGCCTCGTGACCGCCCGGGACCACCTGGGACCGCCCAGGACCGCCCGGGACCGCCCGGGACCGCCCGGGACCGCCCGGGACCGCCCGGGACCGCCCCGGACCGCTCCAGACCGCCCGGGACCGCCCGGGACCGCCCGGGACCGCCCCGGACCGCCCCGGACCGCCCGGGACCGCCCAGGACCGCCCGGGACCGCCCGGGACTGCCCGGGACCGCCCGGGACCGCCCGAGACCGCATGGGACCTCCCCGGACCGCCCGGGACTTCCCGGGACCGCCCGCGACCGCCCGGGAGTGCCCAGGACCGCCCGGGATCGCCCGGGACCGCCCGGGACCGCCCGGCATGGCCCGGGACCGCCCCGGACCGCCCGGGACCGCCCGCGACCGCCCCAGACCGCCCAGGACCGCCTCGTGACCGCCCGGGACCACCCGGGACCGCCCGGGACCGCCCGGGACCGCCCGGGACCGCCCGGGACCGCCCCGGACCGCCCGAGACTGCCTCGGACCGCCTGAGACCGCCCAGGACCGCCCGGGACCGCCCGTGACCGCCCGTGACCGCCCGGGACCGCCCCGGACCGCCCGGGACCGCCCGGGACCGCCCGGGACCGCCCGAGACCGCCCGGGACTGCCTGGGACCGCCCGGGACCGCCTGGGACCACCCGGGACCGCCCGGGACCGCCCGGGACCGCCCGGGACCGCCCGGGACCGCCCGGGACCGCCCGGGACCGCCCTGGACCGCCAGGGACCGCCCTGGAACGCCCGGGACCGCCTGGGACCGCCCGGGACCGCCCGAGACCGCCCGGGACCACTCGGGACCGTCTGGACCGTCTGGGACCGCCCGGGATCACACGGGACTGCCCGGGACCGCCCCGGACCGCCCGGGACCGCCCCGGACCGCCCGGGACCACCCCGGACCGCCAGGGACCGCCCCGGACCGCCCGGGACCGCCCCAGACCGCCCGGGACCGCCCCGGACCGCCCAGGACCGCCCGGGTCCGCCCGGGACCGCCCCGGACCGCCCCGGACCGCCCCGGACCGCCCCAGACCGCCCGGGACCGCCCCGGACCGCCCAGGACCGCCCGGGTCCGCCCGGGACCGCCCCGGACCGCCCCGGACCGCCCAGGACCGGCCAGGACCGCCCGGGACCGCCCGGGACCGCCCGGGACCGCCCGGGACCGCCCGGGACCGCCCGGGACCGCGCGGGACCTCCCCGGACCGCCCGGGACTGCCCGGGATCGCCCGCGACCGCCCGGGACCGCCCAGGACCGCCCAGGATCGCCCCGGACCGCCCCGGACCGCCCCAGACCGCCCTGGCCGCCCGGGACCGCCCGGGACCGCCAGGGATGGCCCGTGACCGCCCCGGACCGCCCGGGACCACCCGGGACAGCCCCAGACCGCCCGGGACCGCCTCGTGACCGCCCGGGACCACCCGGGACTGCCCGGGACCGCCCAGGACCGCCCGGGACCGCCCGGGACCGCCCGGGACCGCCCCGGACCGCCCCAGACCGCCCGGGACCGCCCGGGACCGCCCGGGACCGCCCCGGACCGCCCCGGACCGCCCGGGACCGCCCAGGACCGCCCGGGACCGCCCGGGACTGCCCGGGACCGCCCGGGACCGCCCGAGACCGCATGGGACCTCCCCGGACCGCCCGGGACTTCCCGGGACCGCCCGCGACCGCCCGGGACCGCCCGGGACCGCCCGGGATCGCCCGGGACCGCCCGGGACCGCCCGGGACCGCCCGGGACCGCCCGGGACCGGCCCGGACCGCCCGTGACCGCCCCAGACCGCCCGGGACCGCCCCAGTCCGGCCGGGACCGCCCCGGACCGGCCGGGCCCGCCCCGGACCGCCACGGACCGCCCCAGACCGCCCTGGCCGCCCGGGACCGCCCGGGACCGCCAGGGATGGCCCGGGACCGCCCCGGACCGCCCAGGACCGCCCGGCACCGCCACAGACCGCCCGGGACCGCCTCGTGACCGCCCGGGACCACCTGGGACCGCCCAGGACCGCCCGGGACCGCCCGGGACCGCCCGGGACCGCCCGGGACCGCCCGGGACCGCCCCGGACCGCTCCAGACCGCCCGGGACCGCCCGGGACCGCCCGGGACCGCCCCGGACCGCCCCGGACCGCCCGGGACCGCCCAGGACCGCCCGGGACCGCCCGGGACTGCCCGGGACCGCCCGGGACCGCCCGAGACCGCATGGGACCTCCCCGGACCGCCCGGGACTTCCCGGGACCGCCCGCGACCGCCCGGGAGTGCCCAGGACCGCCCGGGATCGCCCGGGACCGCCCGGGACCGCCCGGCATGGCCCGGGACCGCCCCGGACCGCCCGGGACCGCCCGCGACCGCCCCAGACCGCCCAGGACCGCCTCGTGACCGCCCGGGACCACCCGGGACCGCCCGGGACCGCCCGGGACCGCCCGGGACCGCCCGGGACCGCCCGGGACCGCCCCGGACCGCCCGAGACTGCCTCGGACCGCCTGGGACCGCCCAGGACCGCCCGGGACCGCCCGTGACCGCCCGTGACCGCCCGGGACCGCCCCGGACCGCCCGGGACCGCCCGGGACCGCCCGGGACCGCCCGAGACCGCCCGGGACTGCCTGGGACCGCCCGGGACCGCCTGGGACCACCCGGGACCGCCCGGGACCGCCCGGGACCGCCCGGGACCGCCCGGGACCGCCCGGGACCGCCCGGGACCGCCCTGGACCGCCAGGGACCGCCCTGGAACGCCCGGGACCGCCTGGGACCGCCCGGGACCGCCCGAGACCGCCCGGGACCACTCGGGACCGTCTGGACCGTCTGGGACCGCCCGGGATCACACGGGACTGCCCGGGACCGCCCCGGACCGCCCGGGACCGCCCCGGACCGCCCGGGACCACCCCGGACCGCCAGGGACCGCCCCGGACCGCCCGGGACCGCCCCAGACCGCCCGGGACCGCCCCGGACCGCCCAGGACCGCCAGGGTCCGCCCGGGACCGCCCCGGACCGCCCCGGACCGCCCCGGACCGCCCCAGACCGCCCGGGACCGCCCCGGACCGCCCAGGACCGCCCGGGTCCGCCCGGGACCGCCCCGGACCGCCCCGGACCGCCCAGGACCGGCCAGGACCGCCCGGGACCGCCCGGGACCGCCCGGGACCGCCCGGGACCGCCCGGGACCGCCCGGGACCGCGCGGGACCTCCCCGGACCGCCCGGGACTGCCCGGGATCGCCCGCGACCGCCCGGGACCGCCCAGGACCGCCCAGGATCGCCCGGGACCGCCCGGGACCGCCCGGGACCGCCCCGGACCGCCCGGGACCGCCCCGGACCGCCCGGGACCGCCCTGGACCTCGCGAGAACGCCCGGGACCGCCCGGGACCGCCTGGGACCACCCGGGACCGCCCGGGACCGCCCGGGACCGCCCCGGACCGCCCAGGACCGCCCGGGACCGCCCGGGACCGCCCCGGACCGCCCCGGACCGCCCAGGACCGCCCAGGACCGCCCGGGACCGCCCGAGACCGCCCGGGACCGCCCGGGACCGCCCGGGACCGCCCGGGACCGCCCGGGACCGCCCGGGACCGCGCGGGACCTCCCCGGACCGCCCGGGACTGCCCGGGACCGCCCGCGACCGCCCGGGACCGCCCGGGATCGCCCGGGATCGCCCGGGACCGCCCGGGACCGCCCGGGACCGCCCGGGACCGCCCCGGACCGCCCGGGACCGCCCGGGACCGCCCGGGACCGCCTGGGACCGCCCGGGACCGCCCCGGACCGCCCGGGACCGCCCGGGACCGCCCGGGACCGACCAGGACCGCCCGGGACCGCCCGGGACCGCCCGGGACCGCCCGGGACCGCCCCGGACCGCCCGGGACCGCCCGGGACCGCCCGGGACCGCCCGGGACCGCCCCGGACCGCCCGGGACCGCCCCGGACCACCCGGAACCGCCCAGGACCGCCTCGGACCGTCCGGGACCGCCCGGGACCGCCCGGGACCGCCCTGGACCGCCCGGGACCGCCCTGGAACGCCCGGGACCGCCCGGGACCGCCCGGGACCGCCCGAGACCGCACGGGACCGCCCGGGACCGTCCGGACCGTCTGGGACCGACCGGGACCACACGGGACCGCCCGGAACCGCCCCGGACCGCCCGGGACCGCCCCGGACCGCCCGGGACCACCCCGGACCGCCCGGTACCGCCCCGGACCGCCCGGGACCGCCCCGGACCACCCGCGCCCGCCCCAGACTGCCCGGGACCGCTGCGGACCGCCTGGGACCGCCCCGGACCGCCCAGTACCGCCCGGGACCGCCCGCGACCGCCCCGGACCACGCGGGACCGCCCCGGACCACCCGGGACCGCCCAGGACCGCCTCGGACCGCCCGGGACCGCCCGGGACCGCCCGGGACCGCCCGGGACCTCCCTGGACAGCCCGGGACCGCCCGAGACCGCACGGGACCGCCCGGGACCGTCCGGACCGTCTGGGACCGCCCGGGACCACACGGGACCGCCCGGGACTGCCCCGGACCGCCCGGGACCGCCCCGGACCGCCTGGGACCACCCCGGACCGCCCGGGACCGCCCCGGACTACCCGGGACCGCCCCGGACCGCCCGGGACCGCCCCAGACTGCCCGGGACCGCCCCCGACCGCCCGGGACCACCCCGGACTGCCCGGGACCGCCCGGGACCGCCCGGGACCGCCCCGGACCGCCCGGGACCGCCCGGTACCGCCCCGGACCACCCCGGACCGCCCGGGACCGCCCAGGACCGCCCGCGACCGCCCGGGACCGCCCGGGACCGCCCGGGACCGCCCAGGACCGCCCGCGACCGCGCGGGACCGCCCCGGACCGCCCGGGACCGCCCAGTACCGCCCGCGACCGCCCGGGACCGCCCGGGACCGCCCGGGATCGCCCGGGACCGCCCGGGACCGCCGGTACCGCCCCGGACCGCCCTGGACCGCCCCGGACCGCCCGGGACTGCCCCGGACCTCCCGGGAACGCCCGGGACCGCCCGGGACCGCCCGGGACCGCCCGGGACCGACCGGGACCGCCCGGGACCGCCCCGGACCGCCCGGGACCGCCCCGGACCGCCCGGGACCGCCCCAGACCGCCCTGGCCGCCCGGGACCGCCCGGGACCGCCCAGGACCGCCCGGGACCACCTCAGACCGCCCGGGACCGCCTCGTGACCACCCGGGACCAGCTGGGACCGCCCGGGACCGCCCGGGACCGCCCGGGACCGCCCGGGACCACTCGGGACCGCCCGGGACCGCCCCGGACCGCCCCAGACCGCCCGGGACCGCCTGGGACCGCCCGGGACCGCCCCGGACCGCCCCGGACCGCCCGGGACCGCCCAGGACCGCCCGGGACCGCCCGGGACTGCCCGGGACCGCCCGGGACCGCCCGAGACCGCATGAGACCTCCCCGGACCGCCCGGGACTTCCCGGGACCGCCCGCGACCGCCCGGGACCGCCCAGGCCCGCCCGGGATCGCCCGGGACCGCCCGGGACCGCCCGGCATGGCCCGGGACCGCCCCGGACCGCCCGGGACCGCCCGGGACCGCCCCAGACCGCCCGGGACCGCCTCGTGACCGCCCGGGACCGCCCGGGACCGCCCCGGACCGCCCGGGACCGCCTCGGACCGCCCGGGACCGCCCAGGACAGCCCGGAACCGCCCGTGACCGCCTGTGACCGCCCGGGACCGCCCCGAACCGCCCGGGACCGCCCGGGACCGCCCGGGACCGCCCGGGACCGCCCGGGACTGCCTGGGACCGCCCGGGACCGCCTGGGACCACCCGGGACCGCCCGGGACCGCCCGGGACCGCCCGGGACCGCCCGGGACCGCCCTGGACCGCCAGGGACCGCCCTGGAACGCCCGGGACCGCCTGGGACCGCCCGGGACCGCCCGAGACTGCCCGGGACCACTCGGGACCGTCTGGACCGTCTGGGACCGCCCGGGATCACACGGGACTGCCCGGGACCGCCCCGGACCGCCCGGGACCGCCCCGGACCGCCCGGGACCACCCCGGACCGCCAGGGACCGCCCCGGACCGCCCGGGACCGCCCCAGACCGCCCGGGACCGCCCCGGACCGCCCAGGACCGCCCGGGTCCGCCCGGGACCGCCCCGGACCGCCCCGGACCGCCCAGGACCGGCCAGGACCGCCCGGGACCGCCCGGGACCGCCCGGGACCGCCCGGGACCGCCCGCGACCGCCCAGGACCGCCCAGGACCGCCCGGGATCGCCCGGGACCGCCCGGGACCGCCCGGGACCGCCCCTGACCGCCTGGGACCACCCGGGACCGCCCGGGACCGCCCGGGACCGCCCTGGACCTCCCGGGAACGCCCGGGACCGCCCGGGACCGCCTGGGACCACCCGGGACCGCCCGGGACCGCCCGGGACCGCCCTGGACCGCCCAGGACCGCCCGGGACCGCCCGGGACCGCCCGGGACCGCCCGGGACCGCCCGGGACCACCCGGGACCGCCCGGGACCGCGCAGGACCTCCCCGGACCGCCCGGGACTGCCCGGGACCGCCCCGGACCGCCCGCGACCGCCCAGGACCGCCCGGGACCGACCGGGACTGCCCGGGACCGCCCGGGACCGCCCGGGTCCGCCCGGGACCGCCCGGGACCGCCCCGGACCGCCCCGGACCGCCCGGGACCGCCCGGGACCGCCCGGGACCGCCCGGGACTGCCCGGGACCTCCCCGGACCGCCCGGGACCGCCCCGGACCACCCGGAACCGCCCAGGACCGCCTCGGAACGCCCGGGACCGCCCGGGACCGCCCGGGACCGCCCTGGACCGCCCGGGACCGCCCTGGAACGCCCGGGACCGCCCGGGACCGCCCGGGACCGCCCGAGACCGCACGGGACCGCCCGGGACCGTCCGGACCGTCTGGGACCGCCCGGGACCACACGGGACCGCCCGGAACCGCCCCGGACCGCCCGGGACCTCCCCGGACCGCCCGGGACCACCCCGGACCGCCCGGTACCGCCCCGGACCGCCCGGGACCGCCCCGGACCACCCGCGCCCGCCCCAGACTGCCCGGGACCGCTCCGGACCGCCTGGGACCGCCCCGGACCGCCCAGTACCGCCCGGGACCGCCCGCGACTGCCCCGGACCACGCGGGACCGCCCCGGACCACCCGGGACCGCCCAGGACCGCCTCGGACCGCCCGGGACCGCCCGGGACCGCCCGGGACCGCCCGGGACCTCCCTGGACCGCCCGGGACCGCCCGGGACCGCCCGGGACCGCCCGGGACCGCCCGGGACCGCCCTGGACCGCCAGGGACCGCCCTGGAACGCCCGGGACCGCCTGGGACCGCCCGGGACCGCCCGAGACCGCCCGGGACCACTCGGGACCGTCTGGACCGTCTGGGACCGCCCGGGATCACACGGGACTGCCCGGGACCGCCCCGGACCGCCCGCGACCGCCCCGGACCGCCCGGACCACCCCGGACCGCCCGGGACCGCCCCGGACCGCCCGGGACCGCCCCAGACCGCCCGGGACCGCCCCAGACCGCCCAGGACCGCCGGGTCCGCCCGGGACCGCCCCGGACCGCCCCGGACTGCCCAGGACCGGCCAGGACCGCCCGGGACCGCCCGGGACCGCCCGGGACCGCCCGGGACCGCCCGGGACCGCGCGGGACCTCCCCGGACCGCCCGGGACTGCCCGGGACCGCCCGCGACCGCCCGGGACCGCCCAGCACCGCCCGGGATCGCCCGGGACCGCCCGGGACCGCCCGGGACCGCCCCGGACCGCCCGGGACCGCCCCGGACCGCCCGGGACCGCCCTGGACCTCCCGGGAATGCCCGGGACTGCCCGGGACCGCCTGGGACCACCCGGGACCGCCCGGGAACCGCCCGGGGACTGCCCCGGACCGCCCAGGACCGCCCGGGACCGCCCGGGACCGCCCCGGACCGCCCCGGGACCGCCCAGGACCG
The DNA here is from genome assembly GCF_048934315.1 of Petromyzon marinus. Classification (NCBI taxonomy): domain Eukaryota; kingdom Metazoa; phylum Chordata; class Hyperoartia; order Petromyzontiformes; family Petromyzontidae; genus Petromyzon; species Petromyzon marinus. The sequence continues at coordinate 67,757 of NW_027422719.1, read as the reverse complement.
CCCAGGAACGCCCGGGACCGCCCGGGACCGCCCGGGACCGCCCGGGACCGCCCGGGACCGCCCGGGACCGCGCAGGACCTCCCCGGACCGCCCGGGACTGCCCGGGACTGCCCGCGACCGCCCGGGACCGCCTGGGTTCGCCCGGGATCGCCCGGGACCGCCCGGGACCACCCCGGACCGCCCCGGACCGCCCGGGACCGCCCCGACCGCCCGGGACCGCCCCGGACCTCCCGGGAACGCCCGGGACCGCCCGGGACCGCCCGGGACCACCCGGGACCGCCCGGGACCGCCCGGGATCGCCGGGACCGCCCGGGACCGCCCAGGACCGCCCGGACCGCCCGGGACCGCCCGGGACCGCCCGGGACCGCCCGGGACCGCCCGGGACCGCCCGGGACCACCTGGGACCGCCCGGGACCACCCGGGACCGCCCGGGACCGCGCAGGACCTCCCCGGACCGCCCGGGACTGCCCGGGACCGCCCCGGACCGCCCACGACCGCCCAGGACCGCCCGGGACCGACCGGGACTGCCCGGGACCGCCAGGGACCGCCCGGGACCGCCCGGGACCGCCCGGGACCGCCCCCGGACCGCCCCGGACCGCCCGCGACCGCCCGGGACCGCCCGGGACCGCCGGGACCGCCCGGGACCTCCCCGGACCGCCCGGGACCGCCCGGGACCGCCCGGGACCGACCAGGACCGCCCGGGACCGCCCGGGACCGCCCGGACCGCCCGGGCCGCCCGGACCGCCCGGGACCGCCCGGGACCGCCCGGGACCGCCCGGGACCGCCCCGGACCGCCCGGGACCGCCCCGGACCACCCGGAACCGCCCAGGACCGCCTCGGACCGTCCGGGACCGCCCGGGACCGCCCGGGACCGCCCTGGACCGCCCCGGGACCGCCCTGGAACGCCCGGGACCGCCCGGGACCGCCCGGGACCGCCCGAGACCGCACGGGACCGCCCGGGACCGTCCGGACCATCTGGGACCGCCCGGGACCACACGGGACCGCCCGGAACCGCCCCGGACCGCCCGGGACCGCCCCGGACCGCCCAGTACCGCCCGGGACCGCCCGCGACCGCCCCGGACCACGCGGGACCGCCCCGGACCACCCAGGACCGCCCAGGACCGCCTCGGACCGCCCGGGACCGCCCGGGACCGCCCGGGACCGCCCGGGACCTCCCTGGACCGCCCGGGACCGCCCGAGACCGCACGGGACCGCCCGGGACCGTCCGGACCGTCTGGGACCGCCCGGGACCACACGGACCGCTCGGGACTGCCCCGGACCGCCCGGGACCGCCCCGGACCGCCTGGGACCACCCCGGACCGCCCGGGACCGCCCCGGACCGCCCGGGACCGCCCCAGACTGCCCGGGACCGCCCTCGACCGCCCGGGACCACCCGACTGCCCGGGACCGCCCGGGACCGCCCGGGACCGCCCCGGACCACCCGGGACCGCCCGTACCGCCCCCGGACCACCCCGGACCGCCCGGGACCGCCCAGGACCGCCCGCGACCGCCCGGGACCGCCCGGGACTGCCCGGGACCGCCCAGGACCGCCCGCGACCGCGCGGGACCGCCCCGGACCGCCCGGGACCGCCCAGTACCGCCCGCGACCGCCCGGGACCGCCCGGGACCGCCCGGGATCGCCCGGGACCGCCCGGGACCGCCGGTACCGCCCCGGACCGCCCTGGACCGCCCCGGACCGCCCGGGACTGCCCCGGACCTCCCGGGAACGCCCGGGACCGCCCGGGACCGCCCGGGACCGCCCGGGGACCGACCGGGACCGCCCGGGACCGCCCCGGACCGCCCGGGACCGCCCCGGACCGCCCGGGACCGCCCCAGACCGCCCTGGCCGCCCGGGACCGCCCGGGACCGCCCAGGACCGCCCGGGACCACCTCAGACCGCCCGGGACCGCCTCGTGACCACCCGGGACCAGCTGGGACCGCCTGGGACCGCCCTGGGACCGCCCGGGACCGCCCGGGACCACCCGGGACCGCCCGGGACCGCCCGGACCGCCCCAGACCGCCTGGGACCGCCTGGGACCGCCCGGGACCGCCCCGGACCGCCCCGGACCGCCCGGGACCGCCCAGGACCGCCCGGGACCGCCCGGGACTGCCCGGACCGCCCGGGACCGCCCGAGACCGCATGAGACCTCCCCGGACCGCCCGGGACTTCCCGGGACCGCCCGCGACCGCCCGGGACCGCCCAGGCCCGCCCGGGATCGCCCGGGACCGCCCGGGACCGCCCGGCATGGCCCGGGACCGCCCCGGACCGCCCGGGACCGCCCGGGACCGCCCCAGACTGCCCGGGACCGCCCCCGACCGCCCGGGACCACCCCGATTGCCCGGGACCGTCTGGGACCGCCCGGGACCGCCCCGGACCGCCCGGGACCGCCCGGTACCGCCCCGGACCACCCCGGACCGCCGGGACCGCCCAGGACCGCCCGCGACCGCCCGGGACCGCCGGGACCGCCCGGGACCGCCCAGGACCGCCCGCGACCGCGCGGGACCGCCCCGGACCGCCCATGACCGCCCAGTACCGCCCGCGACCGCCCGGGACCGCCCGGGACCGCCCGGGATCGCCCGGGACCGCCCGGGACCGCCGGTACCGCCCCGGACCGCCCTGGACCGCCCCGGACCGCCCGGGACTGCCCCGGACCTCCCGGGAACGCCCGGGACCGCCCGGGACTGCCCGGGACCGCCCGGGACCGACCGGGACCGCCCGGGACCGCCCCGGACCGCCCGGGACCGCCCGGACCGCCCGGGACCGCCCCAGACCGCCCGGGACCACCTGGGACCGCCCGGGACCACCCGGGACCGCCCGGGACCGCGCAGGACCTCCCCGGACCGCCCGGGACTGCCCGGGACCGCCCCGGACCGCCCACGACCGCCCAGGACCGCCCGGGACCGACCGGGACTGCCCGGGACCGCCAGGGACCGCCCGGGACCGCCCGGGACCGCCCGGGACCGCCCCGGACGCCCCGGACCGCCCGCGACCGCCCGGGACCGCCCGGGACCGCCCGGGACCGCCCGGGACCTCCCCGGACCGCCCGGGACCGCCCGGGACCGCCCGGGACCGACCAGGACCGCCCGGGACCGCCCGGGACCGCCCGGGACCGCCCGGGACCGCCCCGGACCGCCCGGGACCGCCCGGGACCGCCCGGGACCGCCCGGGACCGCCCCGGACCGCCCGGGACCGCCCCGGACCACCCGGAACCGCCCAGGACCGCCTCGGACCGTCCGGGACCGCCCGGGACCGCCCGGGACCGCCCTGGACCGCCCGGGACCGCCCTGGAACGCCCGGGACCGCCCGGGACCGCCCGGGACCGCCCGAGACCGCACGGGACCGCCCGGGACCGTCCGGACCGTCTGGGACCGCCCGGGACCACACGGGACCGCCCGGAACCGCCCCGGACCGCCCGGGACCGCCCCGGACCGCCCGGGACCACCCCGGACCGCCCGGTACCGCCCCGGACCGCCCGGGACCGCCCCGGACCACCCGCGCCCGCCCCAGACTGCCCGGGACCGCTCCGGACCGCCTGGGACCGCCCCGGACCGCCCAGTACCGCCCGGGACCGCCCGCGACCGCCCCGGACCACGCGGGACCGCCCCGGACCACCCGGGACCGCCCAGGACCGCCTCGGACCGCCCGGGACCGCCCGGGACCGCCCGGGACCGCCCGGGACCTCCTGGACCGCCCGGGACCGCCCGAGACCGCACGGGGACCGCCCGGGACCGTCCGGACCGTCTGGGACCGCCCGGGACCACACGGGACCGCCCGGGACTGCCCCGGACCGCCCGGGACCGCCCCGGACCGCCTGGGACCACCCCGGACCGCCCGGGACCGCCCCGGACTACCCGGGACCGCCCCGGACCGCCCGGGACCGCCCCAGACTGCCCGGGACCGCCCCCGACCGCCCGGGACCACCCCGGACTGCCCGGGACCGCCCGGGACCGCCCGGGACCGCCCCGGACCGCCCGGGACCGCCCGGTACCGCCCCGGACCACCCCGGACCGCCCGGGACCGCCCAGGACCGCCCGCGACCGCCGGGACCGCCCGGGACTGCCCGGGACCGCCCAGGACCGCCCGCGACCGCGCGGGACCGCCCCGGACCGCCCGGGACCGCCCAGTACCGCCCGCGACCGCCCGGGACCGCCCGGGACCGCCCGGGATCGCCCGGGACCGCCCGGGACCGCCGGTACCGCCCCGGACCGCCCTGGACCGCCCCGGACCGCCCGGGACTGCCCCGGACCTCCCGGGAACGCCCGGGACCGCCCGGGACCGCCCGGGACCGCCCGGGACCGACCGGGACCGCCCGGGACCGCCCCGGACCGCCCGGGACCGCCCCGGACCGCCCGGGACCGCCCCAGACCGCCCTGGCCGCCCGGGACCACCCGGGACCGCCCAGGACCGCCCGGGACCACCTCAGACCGCCCGGGACCGCCTCGTGACCACCCGGGACCAGCTGGGACCGCCTGGGACCGCCCGGGACCGCCCGGGACCGCCCGGGACCACCCGGGACCGCCCCGGGACCGCCCCGGACCGCCCCAGACCGCCTGGGACCGCCTGGGACCGCCCGGGACCGCCCCGGGACCGCCCCGGACCGCCCGGGACCGCCCAGGACCGCCCGGGACCGCCCGGGACTGCCCGGGACCGCCCGGGACCGCCCGAGACCGCATGAGACCTCCCGGACCGCCCGGGACTTCCCGGGACCGCCCGCGACCGCCCGGGACCGCCCAGGCCCGCCCGGGATCGCCCGGGACCGCCCGGGACCGCCCGGCATGGCCCGGGACCGCCCCGGACCGCCCGGGACCGCCCGGGACCGCCCCAGACTGCCCGGGACCGCCCCCGACCGCCCGGGACCACCCCGGATTGCCCGGGACCGTCTGGGACCGCCCGGGACCGCCCCGGACCGCCCGGGACCGCCCGGTACCGCCCCGGACCACCCCGGACCGCCCGGGACCGCCCAGGACCGCCCGCGACCGCCCGGGACCGCCCGGGACCGCCCGGGACCGCCCAGGACCGCCCGCGACCGCGCGGGACCGCCCCGGACCGCCCATGACCGCCCAGTACCGCCCGCGACCGCCCGGGGACCGCCCGGGACCGCCCGGGATCGCCCGGGACCGCCCGGGACCGCCGGTACCGCCCCGGACCGCCCTGGACCGCCCCGGACCGCCCGGGACTGCCCCGGACCTCCCGGGAACGCCCGGGACCGCCCGGGACTGCCCGGGACCGCCCGGGACCGACCGGGACCGCCCGGGACCGCCCCGGACCGCCCGGGACCGCCCCGGACCGCCCGGGACCGCCCCAGACCACCCTGGCCGCTCGGGACCGCCCGGGACCGCCCAGGACCGCCCGGGACCACCTCAGACCGCCCGGGACCGCCTCGTGACCACCCGGGACCAGCTGGGACCGCCCGGGACCGCCCGGGACCGCCCGGGACCGCCCGGGACCACCCGGGACCGCCCGGGACCGCCCCGGACCGCCCCAGACCGCCCGGGACCGCCTGGGACCGCCCGGGACCGCCCCGGACCGCCCCGGACCGCCCGGGACCGCCCAGGACCGCCCGGGACCGCCCGGGACTGCCCGGGACCGCCCGGGACCGCCCGAGACCGCATGAGACCTCCCCGGACCGCCCGGGACTTCCGGGACCGCCCGCGACCGCCCGGGACCGCCCAGGCCCGCCCGGGATCGCCCGGGACCGCCCGGGACCGCCCGGCATAGCCCGGGACCGCCCCGGACCGCCCGGGACCGCCCGGGACCGCCCCAGACCGCCCGGGACCGCCTCGTGACCGCCCGGGACCACCCGGGACCGCCCGGGACCGTCCGGGACCGCCCGGGACCGCCCGGGACCGCCCGGGACCGCCCCAGACCGCCCGGGACCGCCTCGGACCGCCCGGGACCGCCCAGGACCGCCCGGAACCGCCCGTGACCGCCTGTGACCGCCCGGGACCGCCCCGAACCGCCCGGGACCGCCCGGGACCGCCCGGGACCGCCCGGGACCGCCCGGGACTGCCTGGGACCGCCCGGGACCGCCTGGGACCACCCGGGACCGCCCGGGACCGCCCGGGACCGCCCGGGACCGCCCGGGACCGCCCGGGACCGCCCTGGACCGCCAGGGACCGCCCTGGAACGCCCGGGACCGCCTGGGACCGCCCGGGACCGCCCGAGACCGCCCGGGACCACTCGGGACCGTCTGGACCGTCTGGGACCGCCCGGGATCACACGGGACTGCCCGGGACCGCCCCGGACCGCCCGGGACCGCCCCGGACCGCCCGGGACCACCCCGGACCGCCAGGGACCGCCCCGGACCGCCCGGGACCGCCCCAGACCGCCCGGGACCGCCCCGGACCGCCCAGGACCGCCCGGGTCCGCCGGGACCGCCCCGGACCGCCCCGGACCGCGCAGGACCGGCCAGGACCGCCCGGGACCGCCCGGGACCGCCCCGGGACCGCCCGGGACCGCCCGCGACCGCCCAGGACCGCCCAGGACCGCCCGGGATTGCCCGGGACCGCCCGGGACCGCCCGGGACCGCCCCGGACCGCCTGGGACCACCCGGACCGCCCGGGACCGCCCGGGACCGCCCTGGACCTCCCGGGAACGCCCGGGACCGCCCGGGACCGCCTGGGACCACCCGGGACCGCCCGGGACCGCCCGGGACCGCCCTGGACCGCCCAGGACCGCCCGGGACCGCCCGGGAACGCCCGGGACCGCCCGGGACCGCCCAGGACCACCCGGGACCGCCCGGGACCACGCAGGACCTCCCCGGACCGCCCGGGACTGCCCGGGACCGCCCCGGACCGCCCGCGACCGCCCAGGACCGCCCGGGACCGACCGGGACTGCCCGGGACCGCCCGGGACCGCCCGGGACCGCCCGGGACCGCCCGGGACCGCCCCGGACCGCCCCGGACCGCCCGGGACCGCCCGGGACCACCCGGGACCGCCCGGGACCGCCCGGGACCTCCCCGGACCGCCCGGGACCGCCCCGGACCACCCGGAACCGCCCAGGACCGCCTCGGAACGCCCGGGACCGCCCGGACCGCCCGGGACCGCCCTGGACCGCCCGGGACCGCCCTGGAACGCCCGGGACCGCCCGGGACCGCCCGGGACCGCCCGAGACCGCACGGGACCGCCCGGGACCGTCCGGACCGTCTGGGACCGCCCGGGACCACACGGGACCGCCCGGAACCGCCCCGGACCGCCCGGGACCTCCCCGGACCGCCCGGGACCACCCCGGACCGCCCGGTACCGCCCCGGACCGCCCGGGACCGCCCCGGACCACGCGCGCCCGCCCCAGACTGCCCGGGACCGCTCCGGACCGCCTGGGACCGCCCCGGACCGCCCAGTACCGCCCCGGACCGCGCAGGACCGGTCAGGACCGCCCGGGACCGCCCGGGACCGTCCGGACCGTCTGGGACCGCCCGGGACCACACGGGACCGCCCGGAACCGCCCCGGACCGCCCGGGACCTCCCAGGACCGCCCGGGACCACCCCGGACCGCCCGGTACCGCCCCGGACCGCCCGGGACCGCCCCGGACCACCCGCGCCCGCCCCAGACTGCCCGGGACCACCCCGGACCGCCCGGGTCCCGCCCGGGACCGCCCCGGACCGCCCCGGACCGCGCAGGACCGGCCAGGACCGCCCGGGACCGCCCGGGACCGCCCGGGACCGCCCGGGACCGCCCGCGACCGCCCAGGACCGCCCAGGACCGCCCGGGATTGCCCGGGACCGCCCGGGACCGCCCGGGACCGCCCCGGACCGCCTGGGACCACCCGGGGACCGCCCGGGACCGCCCGGGACCGCCCTGGACCTCCCGGGAACGCCCGGGACCGCCCGGGACCGCCTGGGACCACCCGGGACCGCCCGGGACCGCCCGGGACCGCCCTGGACCGCCCAGGACCGCCCGGGACCGCCCGGGACCGCCCGGGACCGCCCGGGACCGCCCAGGACCACCCGGGACCGCCCGGGACCACGCAGGACCTCCCCGGACCGCCCGGGACTGCCCGGGACCGCCCCGGACCGCCCGCGACCGCCCAGGACCGCCCGGGACCGACCGGGACTGCCCGGGACCGCCCGGGACCGCCCGGGACCGCCCGGGACCGCCCGGGACCGCCCCGGACCGCCCCGGACCGCCCGGGACCGCCCGGGACCGCCCGGGACCGCCCGGGACCGCCCGGGACCTCCCCGGACCGCCCGGGACCGCCCCGGACCACCCGGAACCGCCCAGGACCGCCTCGGAACGCCCGGGACCGCCCGGGACCGCCCGGGACCGCCCTGGACCGCCCGGGACCGCCCTGGAACGCCCGGGACCGCCCGGGACCGCCCGGGACCGCCCGAGACCGCACGGGACCGCCCGGGACCGTCCGGACCGTCTGGGACCGCCCGGGACCACACGGGACCGCCCGGAACCGCCCCGGACCGCCCGGGACCTCCCCGGACCGCCCGGGACCACCCCGGACCGCCCGGTACCGCCCCGGACCGCCCGGGACCGCCCCGGACCACCCGCGCCCGCCCCAGACTGCCCGGGACCGCTCCGGACCGCCTGGGGACCGCCCCGGACCGCCCAGTACCGCCCGGGACCGCCCGCGACTGCCCCGGACCACGCGGACCGCCCCGGGACCACCCGGGACCGCCCAGGACCGCCTCGGACCGCCCGGGACCGCCCGGGACCGCCCGGGACCGCCCGGGACCTCCCTGGACCGCCCGGGACCGCCCGGGACCGCCCGGGACCGCCCGGGACCGCCCGGGACCGCCCTGGACCGCCAGGGACCGCCCTGGAACGCCCGGGACCGCCTGGGACCGCCCGGGACCGCCCGAGACCGCCCGGGACCACTCGGGACCGTCTGGACCGTCTGGGACGCCCGGGATCACACGGGACTGCCCGGGAACCGCCTCGGACCGCCCGCGACCGCCCCGGACCGCCCGGGACCACCCCGGACCGCCCGGGACCGCCCCGGACCGCCCGGGACCGCCCCCAGACCGCCCGGGACCGCCCCAGATCGCCCAGGACCGCCCGGGTCCGCCCGGGACCGCCCCGGACCGCCCCGGACCGCCCAGGACCGGCCAGGACCGCCCGGGACCGCCCGGGACCGCCCGGGACCGCCCGGGACCGCCCGGGACCGCGCGGGACCTCCCCGGACCGCCCGGGACTGCCCGGGACCGCCCGCGACCGCCCGGGACCGCCCAGGACCGCCCGGGATCGCCCGGGACCGCCCGGGACCGCCCGGGACCGCCCCGGACCGCCCGGGACCGCCCCGGACCGCCCGGGACCGCCCTGGACCTCCCGGGAATGCCCGGGACTGCCCGGGACCGCCTGGGACCACCCGGGACCGCCCGGGACCGCCCGGGACTGCCCCGGACCGCCCAGGACCGCCCGGGACCGCCCGGGACCGCCCCGGACCGCCCCGGACCGCCCAGGACCGCCCAGGAACGCCCGGGACCGCCCGGGACCGCCCGGGACCGCCCGGGACCGCCCGGGACCGCCCGGGACCGCGGGGGACCTCCCCGGACCGCCCGGGACTGCCCGGGACTGCCCGCGACCGCCCGGGACCGCCCCGGTTCGCCCGGGAGCGCCCGGGACCGCCCGGGACCACCCCGGACCGCCCCGGACCGCCCGGGACCGCCCCGGACCGCCGGGGACCGCCCCGGACCTCCCGGGAACGCCCGGGACCGCCCGGGACCGCCCGACCACCCGGGACCGCCCGGGACCGCCCGGGATCGCCGGGACCGCCCGGGACCGCCCAGGACCGCCCCGGACCGCCCGGGACCGCCCGGGACCGCCCGGGACCGCCCGGGACCGCCCGGGGACCGCCCGGGACCACCTGGGACCGCCCGGGACCGCCCCGGACCGCCCGGACTGCCCGGGACCGCCCGGGACCGACTGGGACTGCCCGGGACTGCCCAGGACCGCCCGGGACCGCCCGGACCGCCCGGGACCGCCCCGGACCGCCCCGGACCGCCCGGGACCGCCCGGAACCGCCCGGGACCGCCCGGGACCGCCCGGGACCGCCCCGGACCGCCCGGGACCGCCCCGGACCACCCGGAACCGCCCAGGACCGCCTCGGACCGCCCGGAACCGCCCGGGACCGCCCGGGACCGCCCTGGACCGCCCGGGACCGCCCTGGAACGCCCGGGACCGCCCGGGACCGCCCGGGACCGCCCGAGACCGCACGGGACCGCCCGGGACCGTCCGGACCGTCTGGGACCGCCCGGGACCACACGGGACCGCCCGGAACCGCCCCGGACCGCCCGGGACCGCCCCAGACCGCCCGGGACCACCCCGGACCGCCCGGGACCGCCCGGGACCGCCCCGGACCGCCCCGGACCGCCCGGGACCGCCCTGGACCTCCCGGGAACACCCGGGACCGCCCGGGACCGCCTGGGACCACCCGGGACCGCCCGGGACCGCCCGGACCGCCCTGGACCGCCCAGGACCGCCCGGGACCGCCCGGGACCGCCCGGGACCGCCCAGGACCGCCCGGGACCACCCGGGACCGCCCGGGACCGCGCAGGACCTCCCCGGACCGCCCGGGACTGCCCGGGACCGCCCCGGACCGCCCGCGACCGCCCAGGACCGCCCGGGACCGACCGGGACTGCCCGGGACCGCCCGGGACCGCCCCGGGACCGCCCGGGACCGCCCGGGACCGCCCCGGACCGCCCCGGACCGCCCGGGACCGCCCGGGACCGCCCGGGACCGCCCGGGACCGCCCGGGACCTCCCAGGACCGCCCGGGACCGCCCCGGACCACCCGGAACCGCCCAGGACCGCCTCGGAACGCCCGGGACCGCCCGGGACCGCCCGGGACCGCCCTGGACCGCCCGGGACCGCCCTGGAACGCCCGGGACCGCCCGGGACCGCCCCGGACCGCCCCGGACCGCCCAGGACCGCCCAGGAACGCCCGGGACCGCCCGGGACCGCCCGGGACCGCCCGGGACCGCCCGGGACCGCCCGGGACCGCGCGGGACCTCCCTGGACCGCCCGGGACTGCCCGGGACTGCCCGCGACCGCCCGGGACCGCCTGGGTTCGCCCGGGATCGCCCGGGACCGCCCGGGACCACCCCGGACCGCCCCGGACCGCCCGGGACCGCCCCGGACCGCCCGGGACCGCCCCGGACCTCCCGGGAACGCCCGGGACCGCCCGGGACCGCCCGGGACCACCCGGGACCGCCCGGGACCGCCCGGGATCGCCGGGACCGCCCGGGACCGCCCAGGACCGCCCCGGACCGCCCGGGACCGCCCGGGACCGCCCGGGACCGCCCGAGACCGCCCGGGACCGCCCGGGACCACCTGGGACCGCCGGGACCGCCCCGGACCGCCCGGGACCGCCCGGGACCGCCCGGGACCGACCGGGACTGCCCGGGACTGCCCAGGACCGCCCGGGACCGCCCGGGACCGCCCGGGACCGCCCCAGACCGCCCCGGACCGCCCGGGACCGCCCGGAACCGCCCGGGACCGCCCGGGACCGCCCGGGACCGCCCCGGACCGCCGGGACCGCCCCGGACCACCCGGAACCGCCCAGGACCGCCTCGGACCGCCCGGAACCGCCCGGGACCGCCCGGGACCGCCCTGGACCGCCCGGGACCGCCCTGGAACGCCCGGGACCGCCCGGGACCGCCCGGGACCGCCCGAGACCGCACGGGACCGCCCGGGACCGTCCGGACCGTCTGGGACCGCCCGGGACCACACGGGACCGCCCGGAACCGCCCCGGACCGCCCGGGACCGCCCCAGACCGCCCGGGACCACCCCGGACCGCCGGGACCGCCCGGGACCGCCCCGGACCGCCCCGGACCGCCCGGGACCGCCCTGGACCTCCCGGGAACGCCTGGGACCGCCCGGGACCGCCTGGGACCACCCGGGACCGCCCGGGACCGCCCGGGACCGCCCTGGACCGCCCAGGACCGCCCGGGACCGCCCGGGACCGCCCGGGACCGCCCGGGACCGCCGGGACCGCCCCAGACCGCCCCGGACCGCCCGGGACCGCCCGGAACCGCCCGGGACCGCCCGGGACCGCCCGGGACCGCCCCGGACCGCCCGGGACCGCCCCGGACCACCCGGAACCGCCCAGGACCGCCTCGGACCGCCCGGAACCGCCCGGGACCGCCCGGGACCGCCCTGGACCGCCCGGGACCGCCCTGGAACGCCCGGACCGCCCGGGACCGCCCGGGACCGCCCGAGACCGCACGGGACCGCCCGGGACCGTCCGGACCGTCTGGGACCGCCCGGGACCACACGGGACCGCCCGGAACCGCCCCGGACCGCCCGGGACCGCCCCCAGACCGCCCGGGACCACCCCGGACCGCCCGGGACCGCCCGGGACCGCCCCGGACCGCCCCGGACCGCCCGGGACCGCCCTGGACCTCCCGGGAACGCCTGGGACCGCCCGGGACCGCCTGGGACCACCCGGGACCGCCCGGGACCGCCCGGGACCGCCCTGGACCGCCCAGGACCGCCCGGGACCGCCCGGACCGCCCGGGACCGCCCGGGACCGCCCGGGACCACCCGGGACCGCCCGGGACCGCGCAGGACCTCCCCGGACCGCCCGGGACTGCCCGGGACCGCCCCGGACCGCCCGCGACCGCCCAGGACCGCCCGGGACCGACCGGGACTGCCCGGGACCGCCCGGGACCGCCCGGGACCGCCCGGGACCGCCCGGGACCGCCCCGGACCGCCCCGGACCGCCCGCGACCGCCCGGGACCGCCCGGGACCGCCCGGGACCGCCCGGGACCTCCCCGGACCGCCCGGGACCGCCCGGGACCGCCCGGGACCGACCAGGACCGCCCGGGACCGCCCGGGACCGCCCGGGACCGCCCGGGACCGCCCCGGACCGCCCGGGACCGCCCGGGACCGCCCGGGACCGCCCGGGACCGCCCCGGACCGCCCGGGACCGCCCCGGACCACCCGGAACCGCCCAGGACCGCCTCGGACCGTCCGGGACCGCCCGGGACCGCCCGGGACCGCCCTGGACCGCCCGGGATCGCCCTGGAACGCCCGGGACCGCCCGGGACCGCCCGGGACCGCCCGAGACCGCACGGGAACGCCCGGACCGTCCGGACCGTCTGGGACCGCCCGGGACCACACGGGACCGCCCGGAACCGCCCCGGACCGCCCGGGACCGCCCCGGACCGCCCGGGACCACCCCGGAACGCCCGGTACCGCCCCGGACCGCCCGGGACCGCCCCGGACCACCCGCGCCCGCCCCAGACTGCCCGGGACCGCTCCGGACCGCCTGGACCGCCCGGGGACCGCCCGAGACCGCCCGGGACCACTCGGGACCGTCTGGACCGTCTGGGACCGCTCGGGATCACACGGGACTGCCCGGGACCGCCCCGGACCGCCCGGGACCGCCCCGGACCGCCCGGGACCACCCCGGACCGCCAGGGACCGCCCCGGACCGCCCGGGACCGCCCCAGACCGCCCGGGGACCGCCCCGGACCGCCCAGGACCGCCCGGGTCCGCCCGGGACCGCCCCGGACCGCCCCGGACCGCCCAGGACCGGCCAGGACCGCCCGGGACCGCCCGGGACCGCCCGGGACCGCCCGGGACCGCCCGCGACCGCCCAGGACCGCCCAGGACCGCCCGGGATCGCCCGGGACCGCCCGGGACCGCCCGGGACTGCCCCGGACCGCCTGGGACCACCCGGGACCGCCCGGGAACGCCCGGGACCGCCCTGGACCTCCCGGGAACGCCCGGGACCGCCCGGGACCGCCTGGGACCACCCGGGACCGCCCGGGACCGCCCGGGACCGCCCTGGACCGCCCAGGACCGCCCGGACCGCCCGGGACCGCCCGGCCGGACCGCCCGGGACCGCCCGGACCACCCGCGACCGCCCGGGACCACGCAGGACCTCCCGGACCGCCCGGGACTGCCCGGGACCGCCCCGGACCGCCCGCGACCGCCCAGGACCGCCCGGGACCGACCGGGACTGCCCGGGACCGCCCGGGACCGCCCGGGACCGCCCGGGACCGCCCGGGACCGCCCCGGACCGCCCCGGACCGCCCGGGACCGCCCAGGACCGCCCGGGACCGCCCGGGACCGCCCGGGACCTCCCCGGACCGCCCGGGACCGCCCCGGACCACCCGGAACCGCCCAGGACCGCCTCGGAACGCCCGGGACCGCCCGGGACCGCCCGGGACCGCCCTGGACCGCCCGGGACCGCCCTGGAACGCCCGGGACCGCCCGGGACCGCCCGGGACCGCCCGAGACCGCACGGGACCGCCCGGGACCGTCCGGACCGTCTGGGACCGCCCGGGACCACACGGGACCGCCCGGAACCGCCCCGGACCGCCCGGGACCTCCCCGGACCGCCCGGGACCACCCCGGACCGCCCGGTACCGCCCCGGACCGCCCGGGACCGCCCCGGACCACCCGCGCCCGCCCCAGACTGCCCGGGACCGCTCCGGACCGCCTGGGACCGCCCCGGACCGCCCAGTACCGCCCGGGACCGCCCGCGACTGCCCCGGACCACGCGGGACCGCCCCGGACCACCCGGGACCGCCCAGGACCGCCTCGGACCGCCCGGGACCGCCCGGGACCGCCCGGGACCGCCCGGGACCTCCCTGGACCGCCCGGGACCGCCCGGGACCGCCCGGGACCGCCCGGGACCGCCCGGGACCGCCCTGGACCGCCAGGGACCGCCCTGGAATGCCCGGGACCGCCTGGGACCGCCCGGGACCGCCCGAGACCGCCCGGGACCACTCGGGACCGTCTGGACCGTCTGGGACCGCCCCGGGACCACACGGGACCGCCCGGGAACCGCCCCGGACCGCCCGGGACCGCCCCGGACCGCCCGGGACCACCCCGGACCGCCCGGTACCGCCCCGGACCGCCCGGGACCGCCCCGGACCACCCGCGCCCGCCCCAGACTGCCCGGGACCGCTCCGGACCGCCTGGGACCGCCCGGGACCGCCCGAGACCGCCCGGGACCACTCGGGACCGTCTGGACCGTCTGGGACCGCCCGGGATCACACGGGACTGCCCGGGACCGCCCCGGACCGCCCGGGACCGCCCCGGACCGCCCGGACCACCCCGGACCGCCAGGGACCGCCCCGGACCGCCCGGGACCGCCCCAGACCGCCCGGGACCGCCCGGACCGCCCAGGACCGCCCGGGTCCGCCCGGGACCGCCCCGGACCGCCCCGGACCGCCCAGGACCGGCCAGGACCGCCCGGGACCGCCCGGACCGCCCGGGACCGCCCGGGACCGCCCGCGACCGCCCAGGACCGCCCAGGACCGCCCGGGATCGCCCGGGACCGCCCGGGACCGCCCGGGACCGCCCCGGACCGCCTGGGACCACCCGGGACCGCCCGGGAACGCCCGGGACCGCCCTGGACCTCCCGGGACGCCCGGGACCGCCCGGGACCGCCTGGGACCACCCGGGACCGCCCGGGACCGCCCGGGACCGCCCTGGACCGCCCAGGACCGCCCGGGACCGCCCGGGACCGCCCGGGACCGCCCGGGACCGCCCGGGACCACCCGGGACCGCCCGGGACCACGCAGGACCTCCACGGACCGCCCGGGACTGCCCGGGACCGCCCCGGACCGCCCGCGACCGCCCAGGACCGCCCGGGACCGACCGGGACTGCCCGGGACCGCCCGGGACCGCCCGGGACCGCCCGCGACCGCCCCGGACCGCCCCGGACCGCCCGGGACCGCCCAGGACCGCCCGGGACCGCCCGGGACCGCCCGGGACCGCCCGGGACCTCCCCGGACCGCCCGGGACCGCCCCGGACCACCCGGAACCGCCCAGGACCGCCTCGGAACGCCCGGGACCGCCCGGGACCGCTCGGGGACCGCCCTGGACCGCCCGGGACCGCCCTGGAACGCCCGGGACCGCCCGGGACCGCCCGGGACCGCCCGAGACCGCACGGGACCGCCCGGGACCGTCCGGACCGTCTGGGACCGCCCGGGACCACACGGGACCGCCCGGAACCTCCCCGGACCGCCCGGGGCCTCCCCGGACCGCCCGGGACCACCCCGGACCGCCCGGTACCGCCCCGGGACCGCCCGGGACCGCCCCGGACCACCCGCGCCCGCCCCAGACTGCCCGGGACCGCTCCGGACCGCCTGGGACCGCCCCGGACCGCCCAGTACCGCCCGGGACCGCCCGCGACTGCCCCGGACCACGCGGGACCGCCCCGGACCACCCGGGACCGCCCAGGACCGCCTCGGACCGCCCGGGACCGCCCGGGACCGCCCGGGACCGCCCGGGACCTCCCTGGACCGCCCGGGACCGCCCGGGACCGCCCGGGACCGCCCGGGACCGCCCGGGACCGCCCTGGACCGCCAGGGACCGCCCTGGAACGCCCGGGACCGCCTGGGACCGCCCGGGACCGCCCGAGACCGCCCGGGACCACTCGGGACCGTCTGGACCGTCTGGGACCGCCCGGGATCACACGGGACTGCCCGGGACCGCCTCGGACCGCCCGCGACCGCCCCGGACCGCCCGGGACCACCCCGGACCGCCCGGGACCGCCCCAGACCGCCCGGGACCGCCCCAGACCGCCCAGGACCGCCCGGGTCCGCCCGGGACCGCCCCGGACCGCCCCGGACCGCCCAGGACCGGCCAGGACCGCCCGGGACCGCCCGGGACCGCCCGGGACCGCCCGGGACCGCCCGGGACCGCGCGGGACCTCCCCGGACCGCCCGGGACTGCCCGGGACCGCCCGCGACCGCCCGGGACCGCCCAGGACCGCCCGGGATCGCCCGGGACCGCCCGGGACCGCCCGGGACCGCCCCCGGACCGCCCGGGACCGCCCCGGACCGCCCGGACCGCCCTGGACCTCCGGGAATGCCCGGGACTGCCCGGGACCCGGCCTGGGACCACCCGGGACCGCCCGGGACCGCCCGGGACTGCCCCGGACCGCCCAGGACCGCCCGGGACCGCCCGGGACCGCCCCGGACCGCCCCGGACCGCCCAGGACCGCCCAGGAACGCCCGGGACCGCCCGGGACCGCCCGGGACCGCCCGGGACCGCCCGGGACCGCCCGGGACCGCGGGGGACCTCCCCGGACCGCCCGGGACTGCCCGGGACTGCCCGCGACCGCCCGGGACCGCCCGGGTTCGCCCGGGAGCGCCCGGGACCGCCCGGGACCACCCCGGACCGCCCCGGACCGCCCGGGACCGCCCCGGACCGCCCGGGACCGCCCGGACCTCCCGGGAACGCCCGGGACCGCCCGGGACCGCCCGGGACCACCCGGGGACCGCCCGGGACCGCCCGGGGATCGCCGGGACCGCCCGGGACCGCCCAGGACCGCCCCGGCCGCCCGGAACCGCCCGGGACCGCCCGGGACCGCCCGGGACCGCCCGGGACCGCCCGGGACCACCTGGGACCGCCCGGGACCGCCCCGGACCCGCCCGGGACCGCCCGGGACCGCCCGGGACCGACTGGGACTGCCCGGGGACTGCCCAGGACCGCCCGGGACCGCCCGGGACCGCCCGGGACCGCCCCGGACCGCCCCGGACCGCCCGGGACCGGCCCGGAACCGCCCGGGACCGCCCGGGACCGCCCGGGACCGCCCCGGACCGCCCGGGACCGCCCCGGACCACCCGGAACCGCCGAGGACCGCCTCGGACCGCCCGGAACCGCCCGGGACCCGCCCGGGACCGCCCTGGACCGCCCGGGACCGCCCTGGAACGCCCGGGACCGCCCGGGACCGCCCGGGACCGCCCGAGACCGCACGGGACCGCCCGGGACCGTCCGGACCGTCTGGGACCGCCCGGGACCACACGGGACCGCCCGGAACCGCCCAGGACCGCCCGGGACCGCCCCAGACCGCCCGTGACCACCCCGGACCGCCCGGGACCGCCCGGGACCGCCCCGGACCGCCCCGGACCGCCCGGGACCGCCCTGGACCTCCCGGGAACGCCCGGGACCGCCCGGGACCGCCTGGGACCACCCGGGACCGCCCGGGACCGCCCGGGACCGCCCTGGACCGCCCAGGACCGCCCGGGACCGCCCGGGACCGCCCGGGACCGCCCGGGACCGCCCGGGACCACCCGGGACCGCCCGGGACCCGCGCAGGACCTCCCCGGACCGCCCGGGACTGCCCGGGACCGCCCCGGACCGCCCGCGACCGCCCAGGACCGCCCGGGACCGACCGGGACTGCCCGGGACCGCCCGGACCGCCCGGGCCGCCCGGGACCGCCCGGGACCGCCCCGGACCGCCCCGGACCGCCCGGGACCGCCCGGGACCGCCCGGGACCGCCCGGGACCGCGGGACCTCCCCGGACCGCCCGGGACTGCCCCGACCACCCGGAACCGCCCAGGACCGCCTCGGAACGCCCGGGACCGCCCGGGACCGCCCGGGACCGCCCTGGACCGCCCCGGGACCGCCCTGGAACGCCCGGACCGCCCGGGACCGCCCCGGACCGCCCCGGACCGCCCAGGACCGCCCAGGAACGCCCGGGACCGCCCGGGACCGCCCGGGACCGCCCGGGACCGCCCGGGACCGCCCGGGACCGCGCGGGACCTCCCCGGACCGCCCGGGACTGCCCGGGACTGCCCGCGACCGCGGGCGCCCGGGACCGCCTGGGTTCGCCCGGGATCGCCCGGGACCGCCCGGGACCACCCCGGACCGCCCCGGACCGCCCGGCCCGCCCCGGACCCGCCCGGGACCGCCCGGGGACCGCCCGCGACCGCCCGGGACCACCCGGGACCGCCCGGGACCGCCCGGGATCGCCGGGACCGCCCGGGACCGCCCAGGACCGCCCCAGACCGCCCGGGACCGCCCGGGACCGCCCGGGACCGCCCGAGACCGCCCGGGACCGCCCGGGACCACCTGGGGACCGCCCGGGACCGCCCCGGACCGCCCGGGACCGCCCGGGACCGCCCGGGACCGACCGGGACTGCCCGGGACTGCCCAGGACCGCCCGGGACCGCCCGGGACCGCCCGGGACCGCCCCAGACCGCCCCGGGACCGCCCGGGACCGCCCGGAACCGCCCGGGACCGCCCGGGACCGCCCGGGACCGCCCTCGGACCGCCCGGGACCGCCCCGGACCACCCGGAACCGCCCAGGACCGCCTCGGACCGCCCGGAACCGCCCGGACCGCCCGGGACCGCCCTGGACCGCCCGGGACCGCCCTGGAACGCCCGGGACCGCCCGGGACCGCCCGGGACCGCCCGAGACCGCACGGGACCGCCGGGACCGTCCGGACCGTCTGGGACCGCCCGGGACCACACGGGACCGCCCGGAACCGCCCCGGACCGCCCGGGACCGCCCCAGACCGCCCGGGACCACCCCGGACCGCCCGGGACCGCCCAGGACCGCCTCGGAACGCCCGGGACCGCCCGGGACCGCCCGGGACCGCCCTGGACCGCCCGGGACCGCCCTGGAACGCCCGGGACCGCCCGGGACCGCCCCGGACCGCCCCGGACCGCCCAGGACCGCCCAGGAACGCCCGGGACCGCCGGGACCGCCCGGGACCGGCCCGGGATAGCCCGGGACCGCCCGGGACCGCGCGGGACCTCTCCGGACCGCCCGGGACTGCCCGGGACTGCCCGCGACCGCCCGGGACCGCCTGGGTTCGCCCGGGATCGCCAGGGACCGCCCGGGACCACCCCGGACCGCCCCGGACCGCCCGGGACCGCCCCGGACCGCCCGGGACCGCCCCGGACCTCCCGGGAACGCCCGGGACCGCCCGGGACCGCCCGGGACCACCCGGGACCGCCCGGGACCGCCCGGGGATCGCCGGGACCGCCCGGGACCGCCCCAGGACCGCCCCGGACCGCCCGGGACCGCCCGGGACCGCCCGGGACCGCCCGAGACCGCCCGGGACCGCCCGGGACCACCTGGGACCGCCCGGGACCGCCCCGGACCGCCCGGGACCGCCCGGGACCGCCCGGGACCGACCGGGACTGCCCGGGGACTGCCCAGGACCGCCCGGGACCGCCCGGGACCGCCCGGGACCGCCCCAGACCGCCCCGGACCCGCCCGGGACCGCCCGGAACCGCCCGGGACCGCCCGGGACCGCCCGGGACCGCCCCGGACCGCCCGGGACCGCCCCGGACCACCCGGAACCGCCCAGGACCGCCTCGGACCGCCCGGAACCGCCCGGGACCGCCCGGGACCGCCCTGGACCGCCCGGGACCGCCCTGGAACGCCCGGGACCGCCCGGGACCGCCCGGGACCGCCCGAGACCGCACCGGGACCGCCCGGGACCGTCCGGACCGTCTGGGACCGCCCGGGACCACACGGGGACCGCCCGGAACCGCCCCGGACCGCCCGGGACCGCCCCAGACCGCCCGGGACCACCCCGGACCGCCCGGGACCGCCCGGGACCGCCCCGGACCGCCCCGGACTGCCCGGGACCGCCCTGGACCTCCCGGGAACGCCCGGGACCGCCCGGGACCGCCTGGGACCACCCGGGACCGCCCGGGACCGCCCGGGACCGCCCTGGACCGCCCAGGACCGCCCGGGACCGCCCGGGACCGCCCGGGACCGCCCGGGACCGCCCGGGACCACCCGGGACCGCCCGGGACCGCGCAGGACCTCCCCGGACCGCCCGGGACTGCCCGGGACCGCCCCGGACCGCCCGCGACCGCCCAGGACCGCCCGGGACCGACCGGGACTGCCCGGGACCGCCCGGGACCGCCCGGGACCGCCCGGGACCGCCCGGGACCGCCCCGGACCGCCCCGGACCGCCCGCGACCGCCCGGGACCGCCCGGGGACCGCCCGGGACCGCCCGGGACCTCCCGGACCGCCCGGGACCGCCCGGACCGCCCGGGACCGACCAGGACCGCCCGGGACCGCCCGGGACCGCCCGGGACCGCCCCGGACCGCCCGGGACCGCCCGGGACCGCCCGGGACCGCCCCGGACCACCCGGAACCGCCGAGGACCGCCTCGGACCGCCCGGAACCGCCCGGGACCGCCCGGGACCGCCCTGGACCGCCCGGGACCGCCCTGGAACGCTCGGGACCGCCCGGGACCGCCCGGGACCGCCCGAGACCGCACGGGACCGCCCGGGACCGTCCGGACCGTCTGGGACCGCCCGGGACCACACGGGACCGCCCGGGAACCGCCCAGGACCGCCCGGGACCGCCCCAGACCGCCCGTGACCACCCCGGACCGCCCGGGACCGCCCGGGACCGCCCCGGACCGCCCCGGACCGCCCGGGACCGCCCTGGACCTCCCGGGAACGCCCGGGACCGCCCGGGACCGCCTGGGACCACCCGGGACCGCCCGGGACCGCCCGGGACCGCCCTGGACCGCCCAGGACCGCCCGGGACCGCCCGGGACCGCCCGGGACCGCCCGGGACCGCCCCGGGACCACCCGGGACCGCCCGGGACCGCGCAGGACCTCCCCGGACCGCCCGGGACTGCCCGGGACCGCCCCGGACCGCCCGCGACCGCCCAGGACCGCCCGGGACCGACCGGGACTGCCCGGGACCGCCCGGGACCGCCCGGGACCGCCCGGGACCGCCCGGGACCGCCCCGGACCGCCCCGGACCGCCCGGGACCGCCCGGACCGCCCGGGACCGCCCGGGACCGCCCGGGACCTCCCCGGACCGCCCGGGACTGCCCCGGACCACCCGGAACCGCCCAGGACCGCCTCGGAACGCCCGGGACCGCCCGGGACCGCCCGGGACCGCCCTGGACCGCCCGGGACCGCCCTGGAACGCCCGGGACCGCCCGGGACCGCCCCGGACCGCCCCGGACCGCCCAGGACCGCCCAGGAACGCCCGGGACCGCCCGGGACCGCCCGGGACCGCCCGGGACCGCCCGGGACCGCCCGGGACCGCGCGGGACCTCCCCAGACCGCCCGGGACTGCCCGGGACTGCCCGCGACCGCCCGGGACCGCCTGGGTTCGCCCGGGATCGCCCGGACCGCCCGGGACCACCCCGGACCGCCCCGGACCGCCCGGGACCGCCCGGACCGCCCGGGACCGCCCCGGACCTCCCGGGAACGCCCGGGACCGCCCGCGACCGCCCGGGACCACCCGGGACCGCCCGGGACCGCCCGGATCGCCGGGACCGCCCGGGACCGCCCAGGACCGCCCCGGACCGCCCGGGACCGCCCGGGACCGCCCGGGACCGCCCGAGACCGCCCGGGACCGCCCGGGACCGCCTGGGACCGCCCGGGACCGCCCCGGACCGCCCGGGACCGCCCGGGACCGCCCGGGACCGACCGGGACTGCCCGGGACTGCCCAGGACCGCCCGGGACCGCCCGGGACCGCCCGGGACCGCCCCAGACCGCCCCCGGACCGCCCGGGACCGCCCGGACCGCCCGGGACCGCCCGGGACCGCCCGGGACCGCCCCGGACCGCCCGGGACCGCCCCGGACCACCCGGAACCGCCCAGGACCGCCTCGGACCGCCCGGAACCGCCCGGGACCGCCCGGGACCGCCCTGGACCGCCCGGGACCGCCCTGGAACGCCCGGGACCGCCCGGGACCGCCCGGGACCGCCCGAGACCGCACGGGACCGCCCGGGACCGTCCGGACCGTCTGGGACCGCCCGGGACCACACGGGACCGCCCGGAACCGCCCCGGACCGCCCGGGACCGCCCCAGACCGCCCGGGACCACCCCGGACCGCCCGGGACCGCCCAGGACCGCCTCGGAACGCCCGGGACCGCCCGGGACCGCCCGGGACCGCCCTGGACCGCCCGGGACCGCCCTGGAACGCCCGGGACCGCCCGGGACCGCCCCGGACCGCCCCGGACCGCCCAGGACCGCCCAGGAACGCCCGGGACCGCCCGGACCGCCCGGGACCGCCCGGGACCGCCCGGGACCCGCCCGGGACCGCGCGGGACCTCTCCGGACCGCCCGGGACTGCCCGGGACTGCCCGCGACCGCCCGGGACCGCCTGGGTTCGCCCGGGATCGCCCGGGACCGCCCGGGACCACCCCGGACCGCCCCGGACCGCCCGGGACCGCCCCGGACCGCCCGGGACCGCCCCGGACCTCCCGGGAACGCCCGGGACCGCCCGGGACCGCCCGGGAACACCCGGGACCGCCAGGACCGCCGGGATCGCCGGGACCGCCCGGGACCGCCCAGGACCGCCCCGGACCGCCCGGGACCGCCCGGGACCGCCCGGGACCGCCCGAGACCGCCCGGGACCGCCCGGGACCACCTGGGACCGCCCGGGACCGCCCCGGACCGCCCGGGACCGCCCGGGACCGCCCGGGACCGACCGGGACTGCCCGGGACTGCCCAGGACCGCCCGGGACCGCCCGGGACCGCCGGGACCGCCCAGACCGCCCCGGACCGCCCGGGACCGCCCGGAACCGCCCGGGACCGCCCGGGACCGCCCGGGACCGCCCCGGACCGCCCGGGACCGCCTCGGACCACCCGGAACCGCCCAGGACCGCCTCGGACCGCCCGGAACCGCCCGGGACCGCCCGGGACCGCCCTGGACCGCCCGGGACCGCCCTGGAACGCCCGGGACCGCCCGGGACCGCCCGGGACCGCCCGAGACCGCACGGGACCGCCCGGGACCGTCCGGACCGTCTGGGACCGCCCGGGACCACACGGGACCGCCCGGAACCGCCCGGACCGCCCGGGACCGCCCCAGACCGCCCGGGACCACCCGGACCGCCCGGGACCGCCCGGGACCGCCCCGGACCGCCCCGGACTGCCCGGGACCGCCCTGGACCTCCCGGGAACGCCCGGGACCGCCCGGGACCGCCTGGGACCACCCGGGACCGCCCGGGACCGCCCGGGACCGCCCTGGACCGCCCAGGACCGCCCGGGACCGCCCGGGACCGCCCGGGACCGCCCGGGACCGCCCGGGACCACCCGGGACCGCCCGGGACCGCGCAGGACCTCCCCGGACCGCCCGGGACTGCCCGGGACCGCCCCGGACCGCCCGCGACCGCCCAGGACCGCCCGGGACCGACCGGGACTGCCCGGGACCGCCCGGGACCGCCCGGGACCGCCCGGGACCGCCCGGGACCGCCCCGGACCGCCCCGGACCGCCCGCGACCGCCCGGGACCGCCCGGGACCGCCCGGGACCGCCCGGGACCTCCCCGGACCGCCCGGGACCGCCCGGGACCGCCCGGGACCGACCAGGACCGCCCGGGACCGCCCGGGACCGCCCGGGACCGCCCGGACCGCCCGGGACCGCCCGGGACCGCCCGGGACCGCCCGGGACCGCCCCGGACCGCCCGGGACCGCCCCGGACCACCCGGAACCGCCCAGGACCGCCTCGGACCGTCCGGGACCGCCCGGGACCGCCCGGGACCACCCTGGACCGCCCGGGACCGCCCTGGAACGCCCGGGACCGCCCGGGACCGCCCGGGACCGCCCGAGACCGCACGGGACCGCCCGGGACCGTCCGGACCGTCTGGGACCGCCCGGGACCACACGGGACCGCCCGGAACCGCCCCGGACCGCCCGGACCGCCCCGGACCGCCCGGGACCACCCCGGACCGCCCGGTACCGCCCCGGACCGCCCGGGACCGCCCGGACCACCCGCGCCCGCCCCAGACTGCCCGGGACCGCTCCGGACCGCCTGGGACCGCCCCGGACCGCCCAGTACCGCCCGGGACCGCCCGCGACCGCCCCGGACCACGCGGGACCGCCCCGGACCACCCGGGATCGCCCAGGACCGCCTCGGACCGCCCGGGACCGCCCGGGACCGCCCGGGACCGCCCGGGACCTCCCTGGACCGCCCGGGACCGCCCGAGACCGCACGGGACCGCCCGGGACCGTCCGGACCGTCTGGGACCGCCCGGGACCACACGGGACCGCCCGGGACTGCCCCGGACCGCCCGGGACCGCCCCGGACCGCCTGGGACCACCCCGGACCGCCCGGGACCGCCCCGGACTACCCGGGACCGCCCCGGACCGCCCGGGACCGCCCCAGACTGCCCGGGACCGCCCCCGACCGCCCGGGACCACCCCGGACTGCCCGGGACCGCCCGGGACCGCCCGGGACCGCCCCGGACCGCCCGGGACCGCCCGGTACCGCCCCGGACCACCCCGGACCGCCCAGGACCGCCCCAGGACCGCCCGCGACCGCCCGGGACCGCCCGGGACCGCCCGGGACCGCCCAGGACCGCCCGCGACCGCGCGGGACCGCCCGGACCGCCCGGGACCGCCCAGTACCGCCCGCGACCGCCCGGGACCGCCCGGGACCGCCGGGATCGCCCGGGACCGCCCGGGACCGCCGGTACCGCCCCGGACCGCCCTGGACCGCCCGGGACCGCCCCGGACCGCCCGGGACCGCCCCGGACCACCCGGAACCGCCCAGGACCGCCTCGGACCGCCCGGAACCGCCCGGGACCGCCCGGGACCGCCCTGGACCGCCCGGGACCGCCCTGGGAACGCCCGGGGACCGCCCGGGACCGCCCGGGACCGCCCGAGACCGCACGGGACCGCCCGGGACCGTCCGGACCGTCTGGGACCGCCCGGGACCACACGGGACCGCCCGGAACCGCCCCGGACCGCCCGGGACCGCCCCAGACCGCCCGGGACCACCCCGGACCGCCCGGGACCGCCCGGGACCGCCCCGGACCGCCCCGGACCGCCCGGGACCGCCCTGGACCTCCCGGGAACGCCCGGGACCGCCCGGGACCGCCTGGGACCACCCGGGACCGCCCGGGAACGCCCGGGACCGCCCTGGACCGCCCAAGACCGCCCGGGACCGCCCGGGACCGCCCGGGACCGCCCGGGACCGCCCGGGACCACCCGGGACCGCCCGGACCGCGCAGGACCTCCCCGGACCGCCCGGGACTGCCCGGGACCGCCCGGACCGCCCGCGACCGCCCAGGACCGCCCGGGACCGACCGGGGACTGCCCGGGACCGCCCGGGACCGCCCGGACCGCCCGGGACCGCCCGGGACCGCCCCGGACCGCCCCGGACCGCCCGGGACCGCCCGGGACCGCCGGTACCGCCCCGGACCGCCCTGGACCGCCCGGGACCGCACCCGGACCGCCCGGGACCGCCCCGGACCACCCGGAACCGCCCAGGACCGCCTCGGACCGCCCGGAACCGCCCGGGACCGCCCGGGACCGCCCTGGACCGCCCGGGACCGCCCTGGAACGCCCGGGACCGCCCGGGACCGCCCCGGGACCGCCCGAGACCGCACGGGACCGCCCGGGACCGTCCGGACCGTCTGGGACCGCCCGGGACCACACGGGACCGCCCGGAACCGCCCCGGACCGCCCGGGACCGCCCCAGACCGCCCGGGACCACCCCGGACCGCCCGGGACCGCCCGGGACCGCCCCGGACCGCCCCGGACCGCCCGGGACCGCCCTGGACCTACCGGGAACGCCCGGGACCGCCCGGGACCGCCTGGGACCACCCGGGACCGCCCGGGACCGCCCGGGACCGCCCTGGACCGCCCAGGACCGCCCGGGACCGCCCGGGACCGCCCGGGACCGCCCGGGACCACCCGGGACCGCCCGGGACCGCGCAGGACCTCCCCGGACCGCCCGGGACTGCCCGGGACCGCCCCGGACCGCCCGCGACCGCCCAGGACCGCCCGGGACCGACCGGGACTGCCCGGGACCGCCCGGGACCGCCCGGGACCGCCCGGGACCGCCCGGGACCGCCCCGGACCGCCCCGGACCGCCCGCGACCGCCCGGGACCGCCCGGGACCGCCCGGGACCGCCCGGGACCTCCCCGGACCGCCCGGGACCGCCCGGGACCGCCCGGGACCGACCAGGACCGCCCGGGGACCGCCCGGGACCGCCCGGGACCGCCCCGGACCGCCCCGGGACCGCCCGGGACCGCCCGGGACCGCCCGGGACCGCCCCGGACCGCCCGGGACCGCCCCGGACCACCCGGAACCGCCCAGGACCGCCTCGGACCGTCCGGGACCGCCCGGGACCGCCCGGGACCGCCCTGGACCGCCCGGGACCGCCCTGGAACGCCCGGGACCGCCCGGGACCGCCCGGGACCGCCCGAGACCGCACGGGACCGCCCGGGACCGTCCGGACCGTCTGGGACCGCCCGGGACCACACGGGACCGCCCGGAACCGCCCCGGACCGCCCGGGACCGCCCCGGACCGCCCGGGACCACCCCGGTACCGCCCGGTACCGCCCCGGACCGCCCGGGACGCCCCGGACCACCCGCGCCCGGCCCCAGACTGCCCGGGACCGCTCCGGACCGCCTGGGACCGCCCCGGACCGCCCAGTACCGCCCGGGACCGGCCCGCGACCGCCCCGGACCACGCGGGACCGCCCCGGACCACCCGGGACCGCCCAGGACCGCCTCGGACCGCCCGGGACCGCCCGGGACCGCCCGGGACCGCCCGGGACCTCCCTGGACCGCCCGGGACCGCCCGAGACCGCACGGGACCGCCCGGGACCGTCCGGACCGTCTGGGACCGCCCGGGACCACACGGGACCGCCCGGGACTGCCCCGGACCGCCCGGGACCGCCCCGGACCGCCTGGGACCACCCCGGACCGCCCGGGACCGCCCCGGACTACCCGGGACCGCCCGGACCGCCGGGACCGCCCCAGACTGCCCGGGACCGCCCCGACCGCCCGGGACCACCGCCGGACTGCCCGGGACCGCCCGGGACCGCCCGGGACCGCCCCGGACCGCCCGGGACCGCCCGGTACCGCCCCGGACCACCCGGACCGCCCGGGACCGCCCAGGACCGCCCGCGACCGCCCGGGACCGCCCGGGACCGCCCGGGACCGCCCAGGACCGCCCGCGACCGCGCGGGACCGCCCCGGACCGCCCGGGACCGCCCAGTACCGCCCGCGACCGCCCGGGACCGCCCGGGACCGCCCGGGATCGCCCGGGACCGCCCGGGACCGCCGGTACCGCCCCGGACCGCCCTGGACCGCCCCGGACCGCCCGGGACTGCCCCGGACCTCCCGGGAACGCCCGGGACCGCCCGGGACCGCCCGGGACCGCCCGGGACCGACCGGGGACCGCCCGGGACCGCCCCGGACCGCCCGGGACCGCCCCGGACCGCCCGGGACCGCCCCAGACCGCCCTGGCCGCCCGGGACCGCCCGGGACCGCCCAGGACCGCCCGGGACCACCTCAGACTGCCCGGGACCGCCTCGTGACCACCCGGGACCAGCTGGGACCGCCCGGGACCGCCCGGGACCGCCCGGGACCGCCCGGGACCACCCGGGACCGCCCGGGACCGCCCCGGACCGCCCCAGACCGCCCGGGACCGCCTGGGACCGCCCGGGACCGCCCCGGACCGCCCCGGACCGCCCGGGACCGCCCAGGACCGCCCGGGACCGCCCGGGACTGCCCGGGACCGCCCGGGACCGCCCGAGACCGCATGAGACCTCCCCGGACCGCCCGGGACTTCCCGGGACCGCCCGCGACCGCCCGGGACCGCCCAGGCCCGCCCGGGATCGCCCGGGACCGCCCGGGACCGCCCGGCATGGCCCGGGACCGCCCCGGACCGCCCGGGACCGCCCGGGACCGCCCCAGACTGCCCGGGACCGCCCCCGACCGCCCGGGACCACCCCGGATTGCCCGGGACCGTCCGGGACCGCCCGGGACCGCCCCGGACCGCCCGGGACCGCCCGGTACCGCCCCGGACCACCCCGGACCGCCCGGGACCGCCCAGGACCGCCCGCGACCGCCCGGACCGCCCGGGACCGCCCGGGACCGCCAGGACCGCCCGCGACCGCGCGGGACCGCCCCGGACCGCCCGGGACCGCCCAGTACCGCCCGCGACCGCCCGGGACCGCCCGGGACCGCCCGGGATCGCCCGGGACCGCCCGGGACCGCCGGTACCGCCCCGGACCGCCCTGGACCGCCCCCGGACCGCGCGGGACTGCCCCGGACCTCCCGGGAACGCCCGGACCGCCCGGGACCGCCCGGGACCGCCCGGGACCGACCGGGACCGCCCCGGGACCGCCCCGGACCGCCCGGGACCGCCCCGGACCGCCCGGGACCGCCCCAGACCGCCCTGGCCGCCCGGGACCGCCCGGGACCGCCCAGGACCGCCCGGGACCACCTCAGACCGCCCGGGACCGCCTCGTGACCACCCGGGACCAGCTGGGACCGCCCGGGACCGCCCGGGACCGCCCGGGACCGCCCGGGACCACCCGGACCGCCCGGGACCGCCCCGGACCGCCCCAGACCGCCCGGGACCGCCTGGGACCGCCCGGGACCGCCCCGGACCGCCCCGGACCGCCCGGGACCGCCCAGGACCGCCCGGGACCGCCCGGACTGCCCGGGACCGCCCGGGACCGCCCGAGACCGCATGAGACCTCCCCGGACCGCCCGGGACTTCCCGGGACCGCCCGCGACCGCCCGGGACCACCCAGGCCCGCCCGGGATCGCCCGGGACCGCCCGGGACCGCCCGGCATGGCCCGGGACCGCCCCGGACCGCCCGGACCGCCCGGGACCGCCCGGACCACCCGGAACCGCCCAGGACCGCCTCGGACCGCCCGGAACCGCCCGGGACTGCCCGGGACCGCCCTGGACCGCCCGGGACCGCCCTGGAACGCCCGGGACCGCCCGGGACCGCCCGGGACCGCCCGAGACCGCACGGGACTGCCCGGGACCGTCCGGACCGTCTGGGACCGCCCGGGACCACACGGGACCGCCCGGAACCGCCCCGGACCGCCCGGGACCGCCCCAGACCGCCCGGGACCACCCCGGACCGCCCGGGACCGCCCGGGACCGCCCCGGACCGCCCCGGACCGCCCGGGACCGCCCTGGACCTCCCGGGAACGCCCGGGACCGCCCGGGACCGCCTGGGACCACCCGGGACTGCCCGGGACCGCCCGGGACCGCCCTGGACCGCCCAGGACCGCCCGGGACCGCCCGGGACCGCCCGGGACCGCCCGGGACCGCCCGGGACCACCCGGGACCGCCCGGGACCGCGCAGGACCTCCCCGGACCGCCCGGGACTGCCCGGGACCGCCCCGGACCGCCCGCGACCGCCCAGGACCGCCCGGGACCGACCGGGACTGCCCGGGACCGCCCGGGACCGCCCGGGACCGCCCGGGACCGCCCGGGACCGCCCCGGACCGCCCCGGACCGCCCGCGACCGCCCGGGACCGCCCGGGACCGCCCGGGACCGCCCGGGACCTCCCCGGACCGCCCGGGACCGCCCGGGACCGCCCGGGACCGACAGGACCGCCCGGGACCGCCCGGGACCGCCCGGGACCGCCCGGGACCGCCCCGGACCGCCCGGGACCGCCCGGGACCGCCCGGGACCGCCCGGGACCGCCCCGGACCGCCCGGGACCGCCCCGGACCACCCGGAACCGCCCAGGACCGCCTCGGACCGTCCGGGACCGCCCGGGACCGCCCGGGACCGCCCTGGACCGCCCGGGACCGCCCTGGAACGCCCGGGACCGCCCGGGACCGCCCGGGACCGCCCGAGACCGCACGGGACCGCCCGGGACCGTCCGGACCGTCTGGGACCGCCCGGGACCACACGGGACCGCCCGGAACCGCCCCGGACCGCCCGGGACCGCCCCGGACCGCCCGGGACCACCCCGGGACCGCCCGGTACCGCCCCGGACCGCCCGGGACCGCCCCGGACCACCCGCGCCCGCCCCAGGACTGCCCGGGACCGCTCCGGACCGCCTGGGACCGCCCCGGACCGCCCAGTACCGCCCGGGACCGCCCGCGACCGCCCCGGACCACGCGGGACCGCCCCGGACCACCCGGGACCGCCCAGGACCGCCTCGGACCGCCCGGGACCGCCCGGGACTGCCCGGGACCGCCCGGGACCTCCCTGGACCGCCCGGGACCGCCCGAGACCGCACGGGACCGCCCGGGACCGTCCGGACCGTCTGGGACCGCCCGGGACCACACGGGACCGCCTTGGACTGCCCCGGACCGCCCGGGACCGCCCCGGACCGCCTGGGACCACCCCGGACCGCCCGGGACCGCCCCGGACTACCCGGGACCGCCCCGGACCGCCCGGGACCGCCCCAGACTGCCCGGGACCGCCCCCGACCGCCCGGGACCACCCCGGACTGCCCGGGACCGCCCGGGACCGCCCGGGACCGCCCCGGACCGCCCGGGACCGCCCGGTACCGCCCCGGACCACCCCGGACCGCCCGGGACCGCCCAGGACCGCCCGCGACCGCCCGGGACCGCCCGGGACCACCCGGGACCGCCCAGGACCGCCCGCGACCGCGCGGGACCGCCCCGGACCGCCCGGGACCGCCCAGTACCGCCCGCGACCGCCCGGGACCCGCCCGGGACCGCCCGGGATCGCCCGGGACCGCCCGGGACCGCCGGTACCGCCCCGGACCGCCCTGGACCGCCCCGGACCGCCCGGGACTGCCCCGGACCTCCCGGGAACGCCCGGGACCGCCCGGGACCGCCCGGGACCGCCCGGGACCGACCGGGACCGCCCGGGACCGCCCCGGACCGCCCGGGACCGCCCCGGACCGCCCGGGACCGCCCCAGACCGCCCTGGCCGCCCGGGACCGCCCGGGACCGCCCAGGACCGCCCGGGACCACCTCAGACTGCCCGGGACCGCCTCGTGACCACCCGGGACCAGCTGGGACCGCCCGGGACCGCCCGGGACCGCCCGGGACCACCCGGGACCACCCGGGACCGCCCGGGACCGCCCCGGACCGCCCCAGACCGCCCGGGACCGCCTGGGACCGCCGGGACCGCCCCGGACCGCCCCGGACCGCCCGGGACCGCCCAGGACCGCCCGGGACCGCCCGGGACTGCCCGGGACCGCCCGGGACCGCCCGAGACCGCATGAGACCTCCCCGGACCGCCCGGGGACTTCCCGGGACCGCCCGCGACCGCCCGGGGACCGCCCAGGCCCGCCCGGGATCGCCCGGGACCGCCCGGGACCGCCCGGCATGGCCCGGGACCGCCCCGGACCGCCCGGGACCGCCCGGGACCGCCCCAGACTGCCCGGGACCGCCCCCGACCGCCCGGGACCACCCGGATTGCCCGGGACCGTCCGGGACCGCCCGGGACCGCCCCGGACCGCCCGGGACCGCCCGGTACCGCCCCGGACCACCCCGGACCGCCCGGGACCGCCCAGGACCGCCCGCGACCGCCCGGGACCGCCCGGGACCGCCCGGGACCGCCCAGGACCGCCCGCGACCGCGCGGGACCGCCCCGGACCGCCCGGGACCGCCCAGTACCGCCCGCGACCGCCCGGGACCGCCCGGGACCGCCCGGGATCGCCCGGGACCCGCCCGGGACCGCCGGTACCGCCCCGGACCGCCCTGGACCGCCCCGGACCGCCCGGGACTGCCCCGGACCTCCCGGGAACGCCCGGGACCGCCCGGGACCGCCCGGGACCGCCCGGGACCGACCGGGACCGCCCGGGACCGCCCCGGACCGCCCGGGACCGCCCCGGACCGCCCGGGACCGCCCCAGACCGCCCTGGCCGCCCGGGACCGCCCGGGACCGCCCAGGACCGCCCGGGACAACCTCAGACCGCCCGGGACCGCCTCGTGACCACCCGGGACCAGCTGGGACCGCCCGGGACCGCCCGGGACCGCCCGGGACCGCCCGGGACCACCCGGGACCGCCCGGGACCGCCCCGGACCGCCCCAGACCGCCCGGGACCGCCTGGGACCGCCCGGGACCGCCCCGGACCGCCCCGGACCGCCCGGGACCGCCCAGGACCGCCCGGGACCGCCCGGGACTGCCCGGGACCGCCCGGGACCGCCCGAGACCGCATGAGACCTCCCCGGACCGCCCGGGACTTCCCGGGACCGCCCGCGACCGCCCGGGACCGCCCAGGCCCGCCCGGGATCGCCCGGACCGCCCGGGACCGCCCGGCATGGCCCGGGACCGCCCCGGACCGCCCGGGACCGCCCGGGACCGCCCCAGACCGCCCGGGACCGCCTCGTGACCGCCCGGGACCAACCGGGACCGCCCGGGACCGTCCGGGACCGCCCGGGACCGCCCGGGACCGCCCGGGACCGCCCCGGACCGCCCCGGGACCGCCTCGGACCGCCCGGGACCGCCCAGGACCGCCCGGAACCGCCCGTGACCGCCTGTGACCGCCCGGGACCGCCCCGAACCGCCCGGGACCGCCCGGGACCGCCCGGGACCGCCCGGGACCGCCCGGGACTGCCTGGACCGCCCGGGACCGCCTAGGACCACCCGGGACCGCCCGGGACCGCCCGGGACCGCCCGGGACCGCCCGGGACCGCCCCGGGACCGCCCTGGACCGCCAGGGACCGCCCTGGAACGCCCGGGACCGCCTGGGACCGCCCGGGACCGCCCGAGACCGCCCGGGACCACTCGGGACCGTCTGGACCGTCTGGGACCGCCCGGGATCACACGGGACTGCCCGGGACCGCCCGGACCGCCCGGGACCGCCCCGGACCGCCCGGGACCACCCCGGACCGCCAGGGACCGCCCCGGACCGCCCGGGACCGCCCCCAGACCGCCCGGGACCGCCCCGGACCGCCCAGGACCGCCCGGGTCCGCCCGGGACCGCCCCGGACCGCCCCGGACCGCCCAGGACCGGCCAGGACCGCCCGGGACCGCCCGGGACCGCCCGGGACCGCCCGGGACCGCCCGCGGACCGCCCAGGACCGCCCAGGACCGCCCGGGATCGCCCGGGACCGCCCGGGACCGCCCGGGACCGCCCCGGACCGCCTGGGACCACCCGGGACCGCCCGGGACCGCCCGGGACCGCCCTGGACCTCCCGGGAACGCCCGGGACCGCCCGGGACCGCCTGGGACCACCCGGGACCGCCCGGGACCGCCCGGGACCGCCCTGGACCGCCCAGGACCGCCCGGGACCGCCCGGGACCGCCCGGGACCGCCCGGGACCGCCCGGGACCACCCGGGACCGCCCGGGACCAAGCAGGACCTCCCCGGACCGCCCGGGACTGCCCGGGACCGCCCCGGACCGCCCGCGACCGCCCAGGACCGCCCGGGACCGACCGGGACTGCCCGGGACCGCCGGGACCGCCCGGGACCGCCCGGGGACCGCCCGGGACCGCCCCGGACCGCCCCGGACCGCCCGGGACCGCCCGGGACCGCCCGGGACGCCCGGGACCGCCCGGGACCTCCCGGACCGCCCGGGACCGCCCCGGACCACCCGGAACCGCCCAGGACCGCCTCGGAACGCCCGGGACCGCCCGGGACCGCCCGGGACCGCCCTGGACCGCCCGGGACCGCCCTGGAACGCCCGGGACCGCCCGGGACCGCCCGGGACCGCCCTAGACCGCACGGGACCGCCCGGGACCGTCCGGACCGTCTGGGACCGCCCGGGACCACACGGGACCGCCCGGAACCGCCCCGGACCGCCCGGGACCTCCCGACCGCCCGGGACCACCCCGGACCGCCCGGTACCGCCCCGGACCGCCCGGGACCGCCCCGGACCACCCGCGCCCGCCCCAGACTGCCCGGGACCGCTCCGGACCGCCTGGGACCGCCCCGGACCGCCCAGTACCGCCCGGGACCGCCCGCGACTGCCCCGGACCACGCGGGACCGCCCCGGACCACCCGGGACCGCCCAGGACCGCCTCGGACCGCCCGGGACCGCCCGGGACCGCCCGGGACCGCCCGGGACCTCCCTGGACCGCCCGGGACCGCCCGGGACCGCCCGGGACCGCCCGGGACCGCCCGGGACCGCCCTGACCGCCAGGGACCGCCCTGGAACGCCCGGGACCGCCTGGGACCCCCGGGACCGCCCGAGACCGCCCGGGACCACTCGGGACCGTCTGGACCGTCTGGGACCGCCCGGATCACACGGGACTGCCCGGGACCGCCCGGACCGCCCGCGGACCGCCCCGGACCGCCCGGGACCACCCCGGACCGCCCGGGACCGCCCCGGACCGCCCGGGACCGCCCCAGACCGCCCGGGACCGCCCCAGACCGCCCAGGACCGCCCGGGTCCGCCCGGGACCGCCCGGACCGCCCCGGACCGCCCAGGACCGGCCAGGACCGCCCGGGACCGCCCGGGACCGCCCGGGACCGCCCGGGACCGCCCGGGACCGCGCGGGACCTCCCCGGACCGCCCGGGACTGCCCGGGACCGCCCGCGACCGCCCGGGACCGCCCAGGACCGCCCGGGATCGCCCGGGACCGCCCGGGACCGCCCGGGACCGCCCCGGACCGCCCGGGACCGCCCCGGACCGCCCGGGACCGCCCTGGACCTCCCGGGAATGCCCGGGACTGCCCGGGACCGCCTGGGACCACCCGGGACCGCCCGGGACCGCCCGGGACTGCCCCGGACCGCCCAGGACCGCCCGGGACCGCCCGGGACCGCCCGGACCGCCCCGGACCGCCCAGGACCGCCCAGGAACGCCCGGGACCGCCCGGGACCGCCCGGGACCGCCCGGGACCGCCCGGACCGCCCGGGACCGCGGGGGACCTCCCCGGACCGCCCGGGACTGCCCGGGACTGCCCGCGACCGCCCGGGACCGCCCGGGTTCGCCCGGGAGCGCCCGGGACCGCCCGGGACCACCCCGGACCGCCCCGGACCGCCGGGGACCGCCCGGACCGCCCGGGACCGCCCCGGACCTCCCGGGAACGCCCGGGACCGCCCGGGACCGCCCGGGACCACCCGGGACCGCCCGGGACCGCCCGGGATCGCCGGGACCGCCCGGGACCGCCCAGGACCGCCCCGGACCGCCCGGGACCGCCCGGGACCGCCCGGGACCGCCCGGGACCGCCCGGGACCGCCCGGGACCACCTGGGACCGCCCGGGACCGCCCCGGACCGCCCGGGACCGCCCGGGACCGCCCGGGACCGACTGGGACTGCCCGGGACTGCCCAGGACCGCCCGGGACCGCCCGGGACCGCCCGGGACCGCCCCGGACCGCCCCGGACCGCCCGGGACCTCCCCGGACCGCCCGGGACCGCCCCGGACCACCCGGAACCGCCCAGGACCGCCTCGGACGCCCGGGACCGCCCGGGACCGCCCGGGACCGCCCTGGACCGCCCGGGACCGCCCTGGAACGCCCGGGACCGCCCGGGACCGCCCGGGACCGCCCGAGACCGCACGGGACCGCCCGGGACCGTCCGGACCGTCTGGGACCGCCCGGGACCACACGGGACCGCCCGGAACCGCCCCGGACCGCCCGGGACCTCCCCGGACCGCCCGGGACCACCCCGGACCGCCCGGTACCGCCCGGACCGCCCGGGACCGCCCCGGACCACCCGCGCCCGCCCCAGACTGCCCGGGACCGCTCCGGGACCGCCTGGGACCGCCCCGGACCGCCCAGTACCGCCCGGGACCGCCCGCGACTGCCCCGGACCACGCGGGACCGCCCCGGACCACCCGGGACCGCCCAGGACCGCCTCGGACCGCCCGGGACCGCCCGGGACCGCCCGGGACCGCCCGGGACCTCCCTGGACCGCCCGGGACCGCCCGGGACCGCCCGGGACCGCCCGGGACCGCCCGGGACCGCCCTGGACCGCCAGGGACCGCCCTGGAACGCCCGGGACCGCCTGGGACCGCCCGGGACCGCCCGAGACCGCCCGGGACCACTCGGGACCGTCTGGGACCGTCTGGGACCGCCCGGGATCACACGGGACTGCCCGGGACCGCCCCGGACCGCCCGCGACCGCCCCGGACCGCCCGGGACCACCCCGGACCGCCCGGGACCGCCCCGGACCGCCCGGGACCGCCCCAGACCGCCCGGGACCGCCCCAGACCGCCCAGGACCGCCCGGGTCCGCCCGGACCGCCCCGGACCGCCCCGGACCGCCCAGGACCGGCCAGGACCGCCCGGGACCGCCCCGGACCGCCCGGGACCGCCCGGGACCGCCCGGGACCGCGCGGGACCTCCCCGGACCGCCCGGGACTGCCCGGGACCGCCCGCGACCGCCCGGGACCGCCCAGGACCGCCCGGGATCGCCCGGGACCG
This sequence comes from Petromyzon marinus, assembly GCF_048934315.1. Lineage (NCBI taxonomy): Eukaryota > Metazoa > Chordata > Hyperoartia > Petromyzontiformes > Petromyzontidae > Petromyzon > Petromyzon marinus. Next base: position 31,058 of record NW_027422719.1, on the reverse strand, counting down.
CCCGGGACCGCCGGGACCGCCCCGGACCGCCCGGGACCGCCCCGGACCGCCCGGGACCGCCCTGGACCTCCCGGGAATGCCCGGGACTGCCCGGGACCGCCTGGGACCACCCGGGACCGCCCGGGACCGCCCGGGACTGCCCCGGACCGCCCAGGACCGCCCGGGACCGCCCGGGACCGCCCCGGACCGCCCCGGACCGCCCAGGACCGCCCAGGAACGCCCGGGACCGCCCGGGACCGCCCGGGACCGCCCGGGACCGCCCGGGACCGCTCGGGACCGCGGGGGACCTCCCCGGACCGCCCGGGACTGCCCGGGACTGCCCGCGACCGCCCGGGACCGCCCGGGTTCGCCCGGGAGCGCCCGGGACCGCCCGGGACCACCCCGGACCGCCCCGGACCGCCGGGGACCGCCCCGGACCGCCCGGGACCGCCCCGGACCTCCCGGGAACGCCCGGGACCGCCCGGGACCGCCCGGGACCACCCGGGACCGCCCGGGACCGCCCGGGATCGCCGGGACCGCCCGGGACCGCCCAGGACCGCCCCGGACCGCCCGGGACCGCCCGGGACCGCCCGGGACCGCCCGGGACCGCCCGGGACCGCCCGGGACCACCTGGGACCGCCCGGGACCGCCCCGGACCGCCCGGGACCGCCCGGGACCGCCCGGGACCGACTGGGACTGCCCGGGACTGCCCAGGACCGCCCGGGACCGCCCGGGACCGCCCGGGACCGCCCCGGACCGCCCCGGACCGCCCGGAGCCGCCCGGAACCGCCCGGGACCGCCCGGGACCGCCCGGGACCGCCCCGGACCGCCCGGACCGCCCCGGACCACCCGGAACCGCCCAGGACCGCCTCGGACCGCCCGGAACCGCCCGGGACCACCCGGGACCGCCCTGGACCGCCCGGGACCGCCCTGGAAGCCCGGGACCGCCCGGGACCGCCCGGGACCGCCCGAGACCGCACGGGACCGCCCGGGACCGTCCGGACCGTCTGGGACCGCCCGGGACCACACGGGACCGCCCGGAACCGCCCCGGACCGCCCGGGACCGCCCCAGACCGCCCGGGACCACCCCGGACCGCCCGGGACCGCCCGGGACCGCCCCGGACCGCCCCGGACCGCCCGGGACCGCCCTGGACCTCCCGGGAACGCCCGGGACCGCCCGGGACCGCCTGGGACCACCCGGGACCGCCCGGGACCGCCCGGGACCGCCCTGGACCGCCCAGGACCGCCCGGGACCGCCCGGGACCGCCCGGGACCGCCTGGGACCGCCCGGGACCACCCGGGACCGCCCGGGACCGCGCAGGACCTCCCCGGACCGCCCGGGACTGCCCGGGACCGCCCCGGACCGCCCGCGACCGCCCAGGACCGCCCGGGACCGACCGGGACTGCCCGGGACCGCCCGGGACCGCCGGGACCACCCGGGACCGCCCGGGAGACCGCCCCGGACCGCCCCGGACCGCCCGGGACCGCCCGGGACCGCCCGGGACCGCCCGGGACCGCCCGGGACCTCCCCGGACCGCCCGGGACCGCCCCGGACCACCCGGAACCGCCCAGGACCGCCTCGGAACGCCCGGGACCGCCCGGGACCGCCCGGGACCGCCCTGGACCGCCCGGGACCGCCCTGGAACGCCCGGGACCCGCCCGGGACCGCCCGGGACCGCCCGAGACCGCACGGGACCGCCCGGGACCGTCCGGACCGTCTGGGACCGCCCGGGACCACACGGACCGCCCGGAACCGCCCCGGACCCGCCCGGGACCTCCCCCGGACCGCCCGGGACCACCCCGGACCGCCCGGTACCGCCCCGACCGCCCGGGACCGCCCCGGACCACCCGCGCCCCGCCCAGAACTGCCCGGGACCGCTCCGGACCGCCTGGGACCGCCCCGGACCGCCCAGTACCGCCCGGGACCGCCCGCGACTGCCCCGGACCACGCGGGACCGCCCCGGACCACCCGGGGACCGCCCAGGGACCGCCTCGGACCGCCCGGGACCGCCCGGGACCGCCCGGGACCGCCCGGGACCTCCCTGGACCGCCCGGGACCGCCCGGACCGCCCGGGACCGCCCGGGACCGCCCGGGACCGCCCCTGGACCGCCAGGGACCGCCCTGGAACGCCCGGGACCGCCTGGGACCGCCCGGGACCGCCCGAGACCGCCCGGGACCACTCGGGACCGTCTGGGACCGTCTGGGACCGCCCGGGATCACACGGGACTGCCCGGGACCGCCCCGGACCGCCCGCGACCGCCCCGGACCGCCCGGGACCACTCCGGACCGCCCGGGACCGCCCCGGACCGCCCGGGACCGCCCCAGACCGCCCGGGACCGCCCCGGACCGCCCAGGACCGCCCGGGTCCCGCCCGGGACCGCCCCGGACCGCCCCGGACCGCCCAGGACCGGCCAGGACCGCCCGGGACCGCCCGGGACCGCCCGGGACCGCCCGGGACCGCCCGGGACCGCGCGGGACCTCCCCGGACCGCCCGGGACTGCCCGGGACCGCCCGCGGACCGCCCGGGACCGCCCAGGACCGCCCGGGATCGCCCGGGACCGCCCGGGACCGCCCGGGACCGCCCCGGACCGCCCGGACCGCCCGGGACCGCCCCGGGACCGACGTGACTGCCCGGGACTGCCCAGGACCGCCACGGGACCGCCCGGGACCGCCCGGGACCGCCCCGGACCGCCCCGGACCGCCCGGGACCGCCCGGAACCGCCCGGGACCGCCCGGGACCGCCCGGGACCGCCCCGGACCGCCCGGGACCGCCCCGGACCACCCGGAACCGCCCAGGACCGCCTCGGACCGCCCGGGACCGCCCGGGACCGCCCGGGACCGCCCTGGACCGCCAGGGACCGCCCTGGAACGCCCGGGACCGCCTGGGACCGCCCGGGACCGCCCGAGACCGCCCGGGACCGCCCGGGACCGTCCGGACCGTCTGGGACGTCTGGGACCGCCCGGGACCACACGGGACCGCCCGGAACCGCCCCGGACCGCCCCGGGACCGCCCCAGACCGCCCGGGACCACCCCGGACCGCCCGGTACCGCAAAGGACCGCCCGGGACCGCCCCGGACCACCCGCGCCCGCCCCAGACTGCCCGGGACCGCTCCGGACCGCCTGGGACTGCCCCGGACCGCCCAGTACCGCCCGGGACCGCCCGCGACCGCCCCGGACCACGCGGGACCACCCCGGACCACCCGGGACCGCCCAGGACCGCCTCGGACCGCCCGGGACCGCCCGGGACCGCCCGGGACCGCCCGGGACCTCCCTGGACCGCCCGGGACCGCCCGAGACCGCACGGGACCGCCCGGGACCGTCCGGACCGTCTGGGACTGCCCGGGACCACACGGGACCGACCGGGACTGCCCCGGACCGCCCGGGACCGCCCCGGACCGCCTGGGACCACCCCGGACCGCCCGGGACCGCCCTGGACTACCCGGGACCGCCCCGGACCGCCCGGGACTGCCCCAGACTGCCTGGGACCGCCCCCGACCGCCCGGGACCGCCCCGGACCGCCCGGGACCGCCCGGACCGCCCGGGACCGCCCGGACCGCCCGGGACCGCCCGGTACCGCCCCGGACCACGCCGGACCGCCCCGGGACCGCCCAGGACCGCCCGCGACCGCCCGGACCGCCCGGGACCGCCCGGGACCGCCCGGGACCGCCCGGGTTCGCCCAGGATCGCCCGGGACCGCCGGGGACCACCCCGGACCGCCCCGGACCGCCCGGGACCGCCCCGGACCGCCCGGGACCGCCCCGGACCTCCCGGGAACGCCCGGGACCGCCCGGGACCGCCCGGGACCACCCGGGACCGCCCGGGACCGCCCGGGATCGCCGGGACCGCCCGGGACCGCCCAGGACCGCCCCGGACCGCCCGGGACCGCCCGGGACCGCCCGGGACCGCCCGGGACCGCCCAGGACCGCCCGGGACCACCTGGACCGCCGGGACCGCCCCGGACCGCCCGGGACCGCCCGGGACCGCCCGGGACCGACCGGGACTGCCCGGGACTGCCCAGGACCGCCCGGGGACCGCCCGGGACCGCCCGGGACCGCCCCGGACCGCCCCGGACCGCCCGGGACCGCCCGGAACCGCCCGGGACCGCCGGGACCGCCCGGGACCGCCCCAGACCGCCCGGGACCGCCCCGGACCACCCGGAACCGCCCAGGACCGCCTCGGACCGCCCGGAACCGCCCGGGACCGCCCGGGACCGCCCTGGACCGCCCCGGGACCGCCCTGGAACGCCCGGGACCGCCCGGGACCGCCCGGGACCGCCCGAGACCGCACGGGACCGCCCGGGACCGTCCGGACCGTCTGGGACCGCCCGGGACCACACGGGACCGCCCGGAACCGCCCCGGACCGCCCGGGACCGCCCCAGACCGCCCGGGACCACCCCGGACCGCCCGGTACCGCAAAGGACCGCCCGGGACCGCCCCGGACCACCCGCACCCGCCCCAGACTGCCCGGGACCGCTCCGGACCGCCTGGGACTGCCCCGGACCGCCCAGTACCGCCCGGGACCGCCCGCGACCGCCCCGGACCACGCGGGACCACCCCGGACCACCCGGGACCGCCCAGGACCGCCTCGGACCGCCCGGGACCGCCCGGGACCGCCCGGGACCTCCCGGGACCTCCCTGGACCGCCCGGGACCGCCCGAGACCGCACGGGACCGCCCGGGACCGTCCGGACCGTCTGGGACTGCCCGGGACCACACGGGACCGACCGGGACTGCCCCGGACCGCCCGGGACCGCCCCGGACCGCCTGGGACCACCCTGGACCGCCCGGGACCGCCCTGGACTACCCGGGACCGCCCCGGACGCCCGGGACTGCCCCAGACTGCCCGGGACCGCCCCGACCGCCCGGGACCGCCCCGGACCGCCCGGGACCGCCCAGGACCGCCCGGGACCGCCCCGGACCGCCCGGGACCGCCCGGTACCGCCCCGGACCACGCCGGACCGCCCGGGACCGCCCAGGACCGCCCGCGACCGCCCGGGACCGCCCGGGACCGCCCGGGACCGCCACGGACCTCCCGGGACCGCCCGGGACCGCCCGGGACCGCCCGGGACCGCCCGGGATCGCCCGGGACCGCCCGGCACCGCCCGGGACCGCCCGGAACCGCCCAGGACAGCCCGGGACCGCCCTGGACCGCCCGGGACCGCCCGGGACCGCCCCAGACCGCCCGGGACCGCCCGGGACCGCCTGGGACCACCCGGGACCGCCCGGGGACCGCCCGGGACCGCCCGGACCGCCCCGGGACCGCCCTGGACCGCCCTGGAACACCCAGGACCGCCTGGGACCGCCCGGGACCGCCCGAGACCGACCGGGACCACCCGGGACCGTCTGGACCGTCTGGGACCACACGGGATCACACGGGACCGCCCGGGACCGCCCCAGACTGCCCGGGACCGCCCCGGACCGCCCAGGACCGCCCCGGACCGCCCGGGACCGCCCGGGACCGCCCGGGACCGCTCCGGACCGCCCGGGTCCGCCCGGTACCGCCCCGGACCGCCAGGGACCGCCCGGACCGCCCAGGACCGCCCGGGACTGCCCGGGACCGCCCGGGACCGCCCGGGACCGCCCGGGGACCGCCCGGACCGCCCGGGACCGCCCGGGACCGCCGCGACCGCCTGGGACACCCGGAACCGCCCGGGATCGCCCGGGACCGCCCGGGACCGCCCGGACCGCCCCGGACCGCCCGGGACCGCCCGGGACCGCCCGGGCCGCCCGGGACCGCCCGGGACCGCCCGCGACCGCCCGGGACCGCCCGGGGACCGCCCGGGATCGCCCGGGACCGCCCGGGACCGCCCGGGACCGCCCCGGACTGCCCGGGACCGCCTCGGACCGCCCGGGACCGCCCCGGACCTCCCGGGACCGCCCGGGACCGCCCGGGACCGCCCGGGACCGCCCGGGATCGCCCGGGACCGCCCGGCACCGCCCGGGACCGCCCGGGACCGCCCGGGACCGCCCAGGACCGCCCGGGACCGCCCGGGACCGCCCCGGACCGCCCGGACCGCCCGGGACCGCCCCAGACCGCCCGGGACCGCCCCAGACTGCCCAGGACCGCCCCGGACCGCCCAGGACCGCCCCGGACCGCCCGGACCGCCCGGGACCGCCCGGACCGCCCCGGACCTCCCGGGTCCGCCCGGTACCGCCCCGGACCGCCAGGGACCGCCCGGGACCGCCCCAGGACCGCCCGAGACCGCCCGGGACCGCCCGGGACCGCCCGGGACCGCCCCGGACCGCCCGGGACCGCCCGGACCGCCCGCGACCGCCTGGGACCGCCCGGGACCGCCCGGGACCGCCCGGACCGCCCGGGACCGCCGGGACCGCCCGCGACCGCCTGGGACCGCCCGGAACCGCCCAGGATCGCCCGGGACCGCCCGGGACCGCCCGGGACCGCCCCGGACCGCCCGGGACCGCCCGGGACCGCCCCGGGCCGCCCGGGACCGCCCGGGACCGCCCGCGACCGCCCGGGACCGCCCGGGACCGCCCGGGATCGCCCGGGACCCCCGGGACCGCCCGGGACCGCCCCGGACTGCCCGGGACCGCCTCGGACCGCCCGGGACCGCCCCGGACCTCCCGGGACCGCCCGGGACCGCCTGGGACCGCCCGGGACCGCCCGGGATCGCCCGGGACCGCCCGGGACCGCCCGGGACCGCCCGGGACCGCCCGGGACCGCCCCAGACCGCCCGGGACCGCCCCAGACTGCCCAGGACCGCCCCGGACCGCCCAGGACCGCCCCGGACCGCCCGGGACCGCCCGGGACCGCCCGGGACCGCCCCGGACCTCCCGGGTCCGCCCGGTACCGCCCCGGACCGCCAGGGACCGCCCGGGACCGCCCAGGACCGCCCGGGACCGCCCGGGACCGCCCTGGACCGCCCGGGACCGCCCCGGACCGCCCGGGACCGCCCGGGACCGCCCGCGACCGCCTGGGACCGCCCGGAACCGCCCGGGATCGCCCGGGACCGCCCCGGACCGCCCGGGACCGCCCCGGACCGCCCGGGACCGCCCGGGACCGCCCCGGGCCGCCCGGGACCGCCCGGGACCGCCCGCGACCGCCGGGACCGCCCGGGACCGCCCGGGATCGCCCGGGACCGCCCGGGACCGTCCGGGACCGCCCCGGACTGCCCGGGACCGCCTCGGACCGCCCGGGACCGCCCCGGACCTCCCGGGACCGCCCGGGACCGCCCGGGACCGCCCGGGATCGCCCGGGACCGCCCGGCACCGCCCGGGACCGCCCGGGACCGCCCGGGACCGCCCGGGACCGCCCTGGACCGCCCAGGACCGCCCGGGACCGCCTGGGACCACCCGGGACCGCCCGGACGCCCGGGACCGCCCGGGACCGCCCGGGACCGGCCGGGACCGCCCTGGACCGCCAGGGACCGCCCTGGAACGCCCGGGACCGCCTGGGACCGCCCGGGACCGCCCGAGACCGCCCGGGACCACCCGGGACCGTCTGGACCGTCTGGGACCGCCCGGGATCAAACGGGACTGCCCGGGACCGCCCCGGACCGCCCGGGACCGCCCCGGACCGCCCGGGACCACCCCGGACCGCCCAGGACCGCCCTGGACCGCCCGGGACCGCCCCAGACCGCCCGGGACCGCCCCAGACTGCCCGGGACCGCCCCGGACCGCCCAGGACCGCCCCGGACCGCCCGGGACCGCCCGGGACCGCCCGGGACCGCCCCGGACCGCCCGGGTCCACCCGGTACCGCCCCAGACCGCCCCGGACCGCCCGGGACCGCCCAGGACCGCCCGGGACCGCCCGGGACCGCCCGGGACCGCCCGGGACCGCCCGGGACCGCCCGGGATCGCCCCAGACCGCCCGGGACCGTCCGGGACCGCCCGCGACCGCCCGGGACCGCCCGGGACCGCCCGGGATCGCCCAGGACCGCCCGGGACCGCCCGGGACCGCCACGGACCGCCCGGGACCGCCCGGGACCGCCCCGGGCCGCCCGGGACCGCCCGGGACCGCCTGCGACCTCCCGGGACCACCCGGGACCGCCCAGGATCGCCCGGGACCGCCCGGGACCGCCCGGGACCGCCCGGGACCGCCCGGGATCGCCCGGGACCGCCCAGCACCGCCCGGGACCGCCCGGGACCGCCCGGGACCGCCCCGGACCGCCCGGGACCGCCCCGGACCGCCCCAGACCGCCCGGGACCGCCCGGGACCGCCCGGGACCGCCCGGGACTGCCCGAGACCGCCCTGGACCGCCAGGGACCACCCTGGAACGCCCGGGACCGCCCGGGACCGCCCGGGACCGCCCGCGACCGCCTGGGACCGCCCGGGACCGCCCGGGACCGCCCCGGACCGCCCGGGACCGCCCGGGACCGCCCGCGACCGCCTGGGACCACCCGGAACCGCCCGGGATCGCCCGGGACCGCCCGGGACCGCCCGGGACCGCCCCGGACCGCCCGGGACCGCCCGGGACCGCCCCGGGCCGCCCGGGACCGCCCGGGACCGCCCGCGACCGCCCGGGACCGCCCGGGACCGCCCGGGATCGCCCGGGACCCCCGGGACCGCCCGGGACCGCCCCGGACTGCCCGGGACCGCCTCGGACCGCCCGGGACCGCCCCGGACCTCCCGGGACCGCCCGGGACCGCCTGGGACCGCCCGGGACCGCCCGGGATCGCCCGGGACCGCCCGGGACCGCCCGGGACCGCCCGGGACCGCCCGGGACCGCCCGGGACCGCCCCGGACCGCCCCGGACCGCCCGGGACCGCCCCAGACCGCCCGGGACCGCCCCAGACTGCCCAGGACCGCCCCGGACCGCCCAGGACCGCCCCGGACCGCCCGGGACCGCCCGGGACCGCCCGGGACCGCCCCGGACCTCCCGGGTCCGCCCGGTACCGCCCCGGACCGCCAGGGACCGCCCGGGACCGCCCAGGACCGCCCGGGACCGCCCGGGACCGCCCTGGACCGCCCGGGACCGCCCCGGACCGCCCAGGACCGCCCGGGACCGCCCGCGACCGCCTGGGACCGCCCAGAACCGCCCGGGATCGCCCGGGACCGCCCCGGACCGCCCGGACCGCCCCGACCGCCCGGGACCGCCCGGGACCGCCCCGGGCCGCCCGGGACCGCCCGGGACCGCCCGCGACCGCCCGGGACCGCCCGGGACCGCCCGGGATCGCCCCGCCCGGGACCGCCCGGGACCGTCCGGGACCGCCCCGGACTGCCCGGACCGCCTCGGACCGCCCGAGACCACCCCGGACCTCCCGGGACCGCCCGGGACCGCCCGGGACCGCCCGGGACCGCCCGGGATCGCCCGGGACCGCCCGGCACCGCCCGGACCGCCCGGGACCGCCCGGGACCGCCGGACCGCCTGGACCGCCCGGACCGCCCGGGACCGCCTGGGACCACCCGGGGACCGCCCGGGACGCCGGGACCGCCCGGGACCGCCCGGGACCGCCCGGGACCGCCCTGGACCGCCAGGGACCGCCCTGGAACGCCCGGGACCGCCTGGGACCGCCCCAGACCGCCCGGGACCGCCCCAGACTGCCCGGGACCGCCCCGGACCGCCCAGGACCGCCCGGACCGCCCGGGACCGCCCGGGACCGCCCGGGACCGCCCCGGACCGCCCGGGTCCACCCGGTACCGCCCCAGACCGCCCCGGACCGCCCGGGACCGCCCAGGACCGCCCGGGACCGCCCCGGACCTCCCGGGACCGCCCGGGACCGCCCGGGACCGCCCGGGACCGCCCGGGATCGCCCGGGACCGCCCGGCACCGCCCGGGACCGCCCGGGACCGCCCGGGACCGCCCAGGACCGCCCGGGACCGCCCGGGACCGCCCCGGACCGCCCCGGACCGCCCGGGACCGCCCCAGACCGCCCGGGACCGCCCCAGACTGCCCAGGACCGCCCCGGACCGCCCAGGACCGCCCCGGACCGCCCGGGACCGCCCGGGACCGCCCGGGACCGCCCCGGACCTCCCGGGTCCGCCCGGTACCGCCCCGGACCGCCAGGGACCGCCCGGGACCGCCCAGGACCGCCCGAGACCGCCCGGGACCGCCCGGACCGCCCGGGACCGCCCCGGACCGCCCGGGACCGCCCGGGACCGCCCGCGACCGCCTGGGACCGCCCGGGACCGCCCGGGACCGCCCCGGACCGCCCGGGACCGCCCGGGACCGCCCGCGACCGCCTGGGACCGCCCGGAACCGCCCAGGATCGCCCGGGACCGCCCGGGACCGCCCGGGACCGCCCCGGACCGCCCGGGGACCGCCCGGGACCGCCCCGGGCCGCCCGGGACCGCCCGGGACCGCCCGCGACCGCCCGGGACCGCCCGGGACCGCCCGGGATCGCCCGGGACCCCCGGGACCGCCCGGGACCGCCCGGACTGCCCGGGACCGCCTCGGACCGCCCGGACCGCCCCGGACCTCCCGGGACCGCCCGGGACCGCCTGGGACCGCCCGGACCGCCCGGGATCGCCCGGGACCGCCCGGGACCGCCCGGGATCGCCCGGGACCCCCGGGACCGCCCGGGACCGCCCCGGACTGCCCGGGACCGCCTCGGACCGCCCGGGACCGCCCCGACCTCCCGGGACCGCCGGGACCGCCTGGGACCGCCCGGGACCGCCCGGGATCGCCCGGGACCGCCCGGGACCGCCCGGGACCGCCCGGGACCGCCCGGGACCGCCCGGGACCGCCCCGGACCGCCCCGGACCGCCCGGGACCGCCCCAGACCGCCCGGGACCGCCCCAGACTGCCCAGGACCGCCCCGGACCGCCCAGGACCGCCCCGGACCGCCCGGGACCGCCCGGGACCGCCCGGGACCGCCCCGGACCTCCCGGGTCCGCCCGGTACCGCCCCGGACCGCCAGGGACCGCCCGGACCGCCCAGGACCGCCCGGGACCGCCCGGGACCGCCCTGGACCGCCCGGGACCGCCCCGGACCGCCCAGGACCGCCCGGGACCGCCCGCGACCGCCTGGGACCGCCCGGAACCGCCCGGGATCGCCCGGGACCGCCCCGGACCGCCCGGGACCGCCCCGGACCGCCCGGACCGCCCGGGACCGCCCCGGGCCGCCCGGGACCGCCCGGGACCGCCCGCGACCGCCCGGGACCGCCCGGGACCGCCCGGGATCGCCCGGGACCGCCCGGGACCGTCCGGGACCGCCCCGGACTGCCCGGGACCGCCTCGGACCGCCCGAGACCACCCCGGACCTCCCGGGACCGCCCGGGACGCCCGGGACCGCCCGGGACCGCCCGGGATCGCCCGGGACCGCCCGGCACCGCCCGGGACCGCCCGGGACCGCCCGGGACCGCCCGGGACCGCCCTGGACCGCCCGGGACCGCCCGGGACCGCCTGGGACCACCCGGGACCGCCCGGGACGCCCGGGACCGCCCGGGACCGCCCGGGACCGCCCGGGACCGCCCTGGACCGCCAGGGACCGCCCTGGAACGCCCGGGACCGCCTGGGACCGCCCCAGACCGCCCGGGACCGCCCCAGACTGCCCGGGACCGCCCCGGACCGCCCAGGACCGCCCCGGACCGCCCGGGACCGCCCGGGACCGCCCGGGACCGCCCCGGACCGCCCGGGTCCACCCGGTACCGCCCCAGACCGCCCCGGACCGCCCGGGGACCGCCCAGGACCGCCCGGGACCGCCCCGGACCTCCCGGACCGCCCGGGACCGCCCGGGACCGCCCGGGACCGCCCGGGATCGCCCGGGACCGCCCGGCACCGCCCGGGACCGCCCGGGACCGCCCGGGACCGCCCAGGACCGCCCGGGACCGCCCGGGACCGCCCCGGACCGCCCCGGACCGCCCGGGACCGCCCCAGACCGCCCGGGACCGCCCCAGACTGCCCAGGACCGCCCCGGACCGCCCAGGACCGCCCCGGACCGCCCGGGACCGCCCGGGACCGCCCGGGACCGCCCCGGACCTCCCGGGTCCGCCCGGTACCGCCCCGGACCGCCAGGGGACCGCCCGGGACCGCCCAGGACCGCCCGAGACCGCCCGGGACCGCCCGGGACCGCCCGGACCGCCCCGGACCGCCCGGGACCGCCCGGGACCGCCCGCGACCGCCTGGGACCGCCCGGGACCGCCCGGGACCGCCCCGGACCGCCCGGGACCGCCCGGGACCGCCCGCGACCGCCTGGGACCGCCCGGAACCGCCCAGGATCGCCCGGGACCGCCCGGGACCGCCCGGGACCGCCCCGGACCGCCCGGGACCGCCCGGGACCGCCCCGGGCCGCCCGGGACCGCCCGGGACCGCCCGCGACCGCCCGGGACCGCCCGGGACCGCCCGGGATCGCCCGGGACCCCCGGGACCGCCCGGGACCGCCCCGGACTGCCCGGGACCGCCTCGGACCGCCCGGGACCGCCCCGGACCTCCCGGGACCGCCCGGGACCGCCTGGGACCGCCCGGGACCGCCGGGATCGCCCGGGACCGCCCGGGACCGCCCGGGACCGCCCGGGACCGCCCGGGACCGCCCGGGACCGCCGGGACCCGCCCCGGACCGCCCCGGACCGCCCGGGACCGCCCCAGACCGCCCGGGACCGCCCCAGACTGCCCAGGACCGCCCCGGACCGCCCAGGACCGCCCCGGACCGCCCGGGACCGCCCGGACCGCCCGGGACCGCCCCGGACCTCCCGGGTCCGCCCGGTACCGCCCCGGACCGCCAGGGACCGCGGCGCCGGGACCGCCCAGGACCGCCCGGGACCGCCCGGGACCGCCCTGGACCGCCCGGGACCGCCCCGGACCGCCCGGGACCGCCCGGACCGCCCGCGACCGCCTGGGACCGCCCGGAACCGCCCGGGATCGCCCGGGACCGCCCCGGACCGCCCGGGACCGCCCGGACCGCCCGGGACCGCCCGGGACCGCCCCGGGCCGCCCGGGACCGCCCGGGACCGCCCGCGACCGCCCGGGACCGCCCGGGACCGCCCGGGATCGCCCGGGACCGCCCGGGACCGTCCGGGACCACCCCGGACTGCCCGGGACCGCCTCGGACCGCCCGGGACCGCCCCGGACCTCCCGGGACCGCCCGGGACCGCCCGGGACCGCCCGGGACCGCCCGGGATCGCCCGGGACCGCCCGGCACCGCCCGGGACCGCCCGGGACCGCCCGGGACCGCCCGGGACCGCCCTGGACCGCCCGGGACCGCCCGGGACCGCTGGGACCACCCGGGACCGCCCGGGACGCCCGGGACCGCCCGGGACCGCCCGGGACCGCCCGGGACCGCCCTGGACCGCCAGGACCGCCCTGGAACGCCCGGGACCGCCTGGGACCGCCCGGGACCGCCCGAGACCGCCCGGGACCACCCGGGACCGTCTGGACCGTCTGGGACCGCCCGGGATCAAACGGGACTGCCCGGGACCGCCCCGGACCCGCCCGGGACCGCCCCGGACCGCCCGGGACCACCCCGGACCGCCCAGGACCGCCCTGGACCACCCGGGACCGCCCCAGACCGCCCGGGACCGCCCAGACTGCCCGGGACCGCCCCGGACCGCCCAGGACCGCCCCGGACCGCCCGGGACCGCCCGGGACCGCCCGGGACCGCCCCGGACCGCCCGGGTCCACCCGGTACCGCCCCAGACCGCCCCGGACCGCCCGGGACCGCCCAGGACCGCCCGGGACCGCCCGGGACCGCCCGGGACCGCCCGGGACCGCCCGGGACCGCCCGGGATCGCCCCAGACCGCCCGGGACCGTCCGGGACCGCCCGCGACCGCCCGGGACCGCCCGGGACCGCCCGGGATCGCCCAGGACCGCCCGGGACCGCCCGGGACCGCCACGGACCGCCCGGGACCGCCGGGACCGCCCCGGGCCGCCCGGGACCGCCCGGGACCGCCTGCGACCTCCCGGGACCACCCGGGACCGCCCAGGATCGCCCGGGACCGCCCGGAACCGCCCGGGACCGCCCGGGACCGCCCGGATCGCCCGGGACCGCCCAGCACCGCCCGGGACCGCCCGGGACCGCCCGGGACCGCCCCGGACCGCCCGGGACCGCCCCGGACCGCCCCAGACCGCCCGGGACCGCCCGGGACCGCCCGGGACCACCCGGGACTGCCCGAGACCGCCCTGGACCGCCAGGGACCACCCTGAACGCCCGGGACCGCCCGGGACCGCCCGGACCGCCCGCGACCGCCTGGGACCGCCCGGGACCGCCCGGGACCGCACCGGACCGCCCGGGACCGCCCGGACTGCCCGCGACCGCCTGGGACCACCCGGAACCGCCCGGGATCGCCCGGGACCGCCCGGGACCGCCCGGGACCGCCCCGGACCGCCCGGGACCGCCCGGGACCGCCCCGGGCCGCCCGGGACCGCCCGGGACCGCCCGCGACCGACCGCCCGGGACCCCCGGGACCGCCCGGGACCCCGGGACCGCCCGGGACCGCCCCGGACTGCCCGGGACCGCCTCGGACCGCCCGGGACCGCCCCGGACCTCCCAGGACCGCCCGGGACCGCCTGGGACCGCCCGGGACCGCCCGGGATCGCCCGGGACCGCCCGGGACCGCCCGGGACCGCCCGGGACCGCCCGGGACCGCCCGGGACCGCCCCGGACCGCCCCGGACCGCCCGGGACCGCCCCAGACCGCCCGGGACCGCCCCAGACTGCCCAGGACCGCCCCGGACCGCCCAGGACCGCCCCGGACCGCCCGGGACCGCCCGGGACCGCCCGGGACCGCCCCGGACCTCCCGGGTCCGCCCGGTACCGCCCCGGACCGCCAGGGACCGCCCGGGACCGCCCAGGACCGCCCGGGACCGCCCGGGACCGCCCTGGACCGCCCGGGACCGCCCCGGACCGCCCGGGACCGCCCGGGACCGCCCGCGACCGCCTGGGACCGCCCGGAACCGCCAGGATCGCCCGGGACCGCCCCCGGACCCCCCGGGACCGCCCCGGACCGCCCGGGACCGCCCGGGACCGCCCCGGGCCGCCCGGGACCGCCCGGGACCGCCCGCGACCGCCCGGGACCGCCCGGGACCGCCCGGGATCGCCCGGGACCGCCCGGGACTGTCCGGGACTGCCCCGGACTGCCCGGGACCGCCTCGGACCGCCCGAGACCGCCCCGGACCTCCCGGGACCGCCCGGGACCGCCCGGGACCGCCCGGGACCGCCCGGGATCGCCCGGGACCGCCCGCACCGCCCGGGACCGCCGGGACCGCCCGGGACCGCCCGGGACCGCCCTGGACCGCCCGGGACCGCCCGGGACCGCCTGGGACCACCCGGGACCGCCCGGGACGCCCGGGACCGCCCGGGACCGCCCGGGACCGCCCGGGACCGCCCTGGACCGCCAGGACCGTCCTGGAACGCCCGGGACCGCCTGGGACCGCCCCAGACCGCCCGGGACCGCCCCAGACTGCCCGGGACCGCCCCGGACCGCCCAGGACCGCCCCGGACCGCCCGGGACCGCCGGGACCGCCGGGACCGCCCCGGACCGCCCAGGTCCACCCGGTACCGCCCCAGACCGCCCCGGACCGCCCGGGACCGCCCAGGACCGCCCGGGACCGCCCGGGACCGCCCGGGACCGCCCGGGACCGCCCGGGACCGCCCGGGATCGCCCCAGACCGCCCGGGACCGTCCGGGACCGCCCGCGACCGCCCGGGACCGCCCGGGACCGCCCGGGATCGCCCAGGACCGCCCGGGACCGCCCGGGACCGCCACGGACCGCCCGGACCGCCCGGGACCGCCCCGGGCCCGCCTGGGACCGCCCGGGACCGCCTGCGACCTCCCGGGACCACCCGGGACCGCCCAGGATCGCCCGGGACCGCCCGGGACCGCCCGGGACCGCCCGGGACCGCCCGGGATCGCCCGGGACCGCCCAGCACCGCCCGGGACCGCCCGGACCGCCCGGGCCCCCGGACCGCCCGGGACCGCCGGACCCCCCAGACCGCCCGGGACCGCCCGGGACCGCCCGGGGACCGCCCGGGACTGCCCGAGACCGCCCTGGACCGCCAGGGACCACCCTGGAACGCCCGGGACCGCCCGGGACCGCCCGGGACCGCCCGCGACCGCCTGGGACCGCCCGGGACCGCCCGGGACCGCCCCGGACCGCCCGGGACCGCCCGGGACCGCCCGCGACCGCCTGGGACCGCCCGGAACCGCCCGGGATCGCCCGGGACTGCCCGGGACCGCCCGGGACCGCCCCGGACCGCCGGGACCGCCCGGGACCGCCCCGGGCCGCCCGGGACCGCCCGGGACCGCCCGCGACCGCCCGGGACCGCCCGGGACCGCCCGGGATCGCCCGGGACCCCCGGGACCGCCCGGGACCGCCCCGGACTGCCCGGGACCGCCTCGGACCGCCCGGGACCGCCCCGGACCTCCCGGGACCGCCCGGGACCGCCTGGGACCGCCCGGGACCGCCCGGGATCGCCCGGGACCGCCCGGGACCGCCCGGGACTGCCCGGGACCGCCCGGGACCGCCCGGGACCGCCCCGGACCGCCCCGGACCGCCCGGGACCGCCCCAGACCGCCCGGGACCGCCCCAGACTGCCCAGGACCGCCCCGGACCGCCCAGGACCGCCCCGGACCGCCCGGGACCGCCCGGGACCGCCCGGGACCGCCCCGGACCTCCCGGGTCCGCCCGGTACCGCCCCGGACCGCCAGGGACCGCCCGGGACCGCCCAGGACCGCCCGGGACCGCCCGGGACCGCCCTGGACCGCCCGGGACCGCCCCGGACCGCCCGGGACCGCCCGGGACCGCCCGCGACCGCCTGGGACCGCCCGGAACCGCCCGGGATCGCCCGGGACCGCCCCGGACCGCCCGGACCGCCCCGGACCGCCCGGGACCGCCCGGGACCGCCCCGGGCCGCCCGGGACCGCCCGGGACCGCCCGCGACCGCCCGGGACCGCCCGGGACCGCCCGGGATCGCCCGGGACCGCCCGGGACCGTCCGGGACCGCCCCGGACTGCCCGGGACCGCCTCGGACCGCCCGAGACCGCCCCGGACCTCCCGGGACCGCCCGGGACCGCCCGGGACCGCCCGGGACCGCCCGGGATCGCCCGGGACCGCCCGGCACCGCCCGGGACTGCCCGGGACCGCCCGGGACCGCCCGGGACCGCCCTGGACCGCCCGGGACCGCCCGGGACCGCCTGGGACCACCCGGGACCGCCCGGGACGCCCGGGACCGCCCGGGACCGCCCGGGACCGCCCGGGACCGCCCTGGACCGCCAGGGACCGCCCTGGAACGCCCGGGACCGCCTGGGACCGCCCCAGACCGCCCGGGACCGCCCCAGACTGCCCGGGACCGCCCCGGACCGCCCAGGACCGCCCCGGACCGCCCGGGACCGTCCGGGACCGCCCGGGACCGCCCCGGACCGCCCGGGTCCACCCGGTACCGCCCCAGACCGCCCCGGACCGCCCGGGACCGCCCCAGGACCGCCCGGGACCGCCCGGGACCGCCCGGGACCGCCCGGGACCGCCCGGGACCGCCCGGGATCGCCCCAGACCGCCGGGACCGTCCGGGACCGCCCGCGACCGCCCGGGACCGCCCGGGACCGCCCGGGATCGCCCAGGGACCGCCCGGGACCGCCCGGGACCGCCACGGACCGCCCGGGACCGCCCGGGACCGCCCCGGGCCGCCCGGGACCGCCCGGGACCGCCTGCGACCTCCCGGGACCACCCGGGACCGCCCAGGATCGCCCGGGACCGCCCGGGACCGCCCGGGACCGCCCGGGACCGCCCGGGATCGCCCGGGACCGCCCAGCACCGCCCGGGACCGCCCGGGACCGCCCGGGACCGCCCCGGACCGCCCGGGACCGCCCCGGACCGCCCCAGACCGCCCGGGACCGCCCGGGACCGCCCGGGACCGCCCGGGACTGCCCGAGACCGCCCTGGACCGCCAGGGACCACCCTGGAACGCCCGGGACCGCCCGGGACCGCCCGGGACCGCCCGCGACCGCCTGGGACCACCCGGGACCGCCGGGACCGCCCCGGACCGCCCGGGACCGCCCGGGACCGCCCGCGACCGCCTGGGACCGCCCGGAACCGCCCGGGATCGCCCGGGACCGCCCGGGACCGCCCGGGACCGCCCCGGACCGCCCGGGACCGCCCGGGACCGCCCCGGCCGCCCGGGACCGCCCGGGACCGCCCGCGACCGCCCGGGACCGCCCGGGACCGCCCGGGATCGCCCCGGGACCCCCGGGACCGCCCGGGACCGCCCCGGACTGCCCGGGACCGCCTCGGACCGCCCGGGACCGCCCGGACCTCCCGGGACCGCCCGGGACCGCCTGGGACCGCCCGGGACCGCCCGGGATCGCCCGGGACCGCCCGGGACCCCCGGGACCGCCCGGGACCGCCCCGGACTGCCCGGGACCGCCTCGGACCTCCCGGGACCGCCCCGGACCTCCCGGGACCGCCCGGGACCGCCTGGGACCGCCCGGGACCGCCCGGGATCGCCCGGGACCGCCCGGGACCGCCCGGGACTGCCCGGGACCGCCCGGGACCGCCCGGGAACCGCCCCAGACCGCCCCGGACCGCCCGGGACCGCCCCAGACCGCCCGGGACCGCCCCAGACTGCCCAGGACCGCCCCGGACCGCCCAGGACCGCCCGGACCGCCCGGGACCGCCCGGGACCGCCCGGGACCGCCCCGGACCTCCCGGTCCGCCCGGTACCGCCCCGGACCGCCAGGGACCGCCCGGGACCGCCCAGGACCGCCCGGGACCGCCCGGGACCGCCCTGGACCGCCCGGGACCGCCCGCGACCGCCTGGGACCGCCCGGAACCGCCCGGGATCGCCCGGGACCGCCCGGACCGCCCGGGACCGCCCCGGACCGCCCGGGACCGCCCGGGACCGCCCCGGGCCGCCCGGGACCGCCCGGGACCGCCCGCGACCGCCCGGACCGCCCGGGAACCGCCCGGGATCGCCCGGGACCGCCCGGGACCGTCCGGGACCGCCCCGGACTGCCCTGGGACCGCCTCGGACCGCCCGAGACCGCCCCGGACCTCCCGGGACCGCCCGGACCGCCCGGGACCGCCCGGGACCGCCCGGGATCGCCCGGGACCGCCCGGCACCGCCCGGGACCGCCCGGGACCGCCCGGGACCGCCCGGGACCGCCCTGGACCGCCCGGGACCGCCCGGGACCGCCTGGGACCACCCGGGACCGCCCGGGACGCCCGGGACCGCCCGGGACCGCCCGGGACCGCCCCGGGACCGCCCTGGACCGCCAGGGACCGCCCTGGAACGCCCGGGACCGCCCGGCACCGCCCGGGACCGCCCGGGACCGCCCGGGACCGCCCGGGACCGCCCTGGACCGCCCGGGACCGCCCGGGACCGCCTGGGACCACCCGGGACCGCCCGGGACGCCCGGGACCGCCCGGGACCGCCCGAGACCGCCCGGGACCACCCGGGACCGTCTGGACCGTCTGGGACCGCCCGGGATCAAACGGGACTGCCCGGGACTGCCCCGGACCGCCCGGGACCGCCCCGGACCGCCCGGGACCACCCCGGACCGCCCAGGACCGCCCTGGACCGCCGGGACCGCCCCAGACCGCCCGGGACCGCCCCAGACTGCCCGGGACCGCCCCGGACCGCCCAGGACCGCCCCGGACCGCCCGGGACCGCCCGGGACCGCCCGGGACCGCCCCGGACCGCCCGGGTCCACCCGGTACCGCCCCAGACCGCCCCGGACCGCCCGGGACCGCCCAGGACCGCCCGGGACCGCCCGGGACCGCCCGGGACCGCCCCGGGACCGCCCGGGACCGCCCGGGATCGCCCCAGACCGCCCGGGACCGCCGGGACCGCCCGCGACTGCCCGGGACCGCCCGGGACCGCCCGGGATCGCCCAGGACCGCCCGGGACCGCCCGGGACCGCCACGGACCGCCCGGGACCGCCCGGGACCGCCCCGGGCCGCCCGGGACCGCCCGGGACCGCCTGCGACCTCCCGGGACCACCCGGGACCGCCCGGGATCGCCCGGGACCGCCCGGGACCGCCCGGAACCGCCCGGGACCGCCCGGGATCGCCCGGGACCGCCCAGCACCGCCCGGGACCGCCCGGGACCGCCCGGGACCGCCCCGGACCGCCCGGGACCGCCCGGGACCGCCCCAGACCGCCCGGGACCGCCCGGGACCGCCCGGGACCGCCCGGGACCGCCCGAGACCGCCCTGGACCACCAGGGACCACCCTGGAACGCCCGCGACCGCCTGGGACCGCCCGGGACCGCCCGAGACCGCCCGGGACCACCCGGGACCGTCTGGACCGTCTTGGACCGCCCGGGATCAAACGGGACTGCCCGGGACCGCCCCGGACCGCCCGGGACCGCCCCGGACCGCCCGGGACCACCCCGGACCGCCCAGGACCGCCCCGGACCGCCCGGGACCGCCCCAGACCGCCCGGGACCGCCCCAGACTGCCCGGGACCGCCCCGGACCGCCCAGGACCGCCCCGGACCGCCCGGGACCGCCCGGGACCGCCCGGGACCGCCCCGGACCGCCCGGGTCCACCCGGTACCGCCCCAGACCGCCCCGGACCGCCCGGGACCGCCCAGGACCTCCCGGGACCGCCCGGGACCGCCCGGGACCGCCCGGGACCGCCCGGGACCGCACGGGATCGCCCCAGACCGCCCGGGACCGCCCGGGACCGCCCGCGACCGCCCGGGACCGCCCGGGACCGCCCGGGATCGCCCAGGACCGCCCGGGACCGCCCGGGACCGCCACGGACCCCCGGGACCACCCGGGACTGCCCCGGGCCGCCCGGGACCGCCCGGGACCGCCTGCGACCTCCCGGGACCGCCCGGGACCGCCCGCGATCGCCCGGGACCGCCCAGCACCGCCCGGGACCGCCCGGGACCGCCCGGGACCGCCCCGGACCGCCCGGGACCGCCCGGGACCGCCCCAGACCGCCCGGGACCGCCCGGGACCGCCCGGGACCGCCCAGGACCGCCCCAGACCGCCCTGGACCGCCAGGGACCACCCTGGAACGCCCGGGACCGCCTGGGACCGCCCGGGACCGCCCGAGACCGCCCGGGACCACCCGGGACCGTCTGGACCGTCTGGGACCGCCCGGGATCAAACGGGACTGCCCGGGACCGCCCCGGACCGCCCGGGACCGCCCCGGACCGCCCGGGACCACCCCGGAGCGCCCAGGACCGCCCCGGACCGCCCGGGGACCGCCCCAGACCGCCCGGGACCGCCCCAGACTGCCCGGGACCGCCCCGGACCGCCCAGGACCGCCCCGGACCGCCCGGGACCGCCCGGGACCGCCCGGGACCGCCCCGGACCGCCCGGGTCCACCCGGTACCGCCCCAGACCGCCCCGGACCGCCCGGGACCGCCCAGGACCTCCCGGGACCGCCCGGGACCGCCCGGGACCGCCCGGGACCGCCCGGGACCGCACGGGATCGCCCCAGACCGCCCGGGACCGCCCGGGACCGCCCGCGACCGCCCGGGACCGCCCGGGACCGCCCGGGATCGCCCAGGACCGCCCGGACCGCCCGGGACCGCCACGGACCCCCCGGGACCACCCGGGACTGCCCCGGGCCGCCCAGGACCGCCCGGGACCGCCTGCGACCTCCCGGGGACCGCCCGGGACCGCCCGGGATCGCCCGGGACCGCCCGGGACCGCCCGGGACCGCCCGGGACCACCTGGGACCACCCCGGACCGCCCGGGACCGCCCCAGACCGCCCGGGACCGCCCCGGCCGCCCAGGACCGCCCCGGACTGCCCGGGACCGCCCCGGACCGCCCGGGACCGCCCCGGACCGCCCGCGACCGCCCGGGACCGCCCGGGACCGCCCCGGACCGCCCGGTACCGCCCCAGACCGCCCCGGACCGCCCGCGACCGCCCAGGACCGCCCGCGACCGCCCGGGACCGCCCGGGACCGCCCGGGACCACCCGGGACCGCCCGGGACTGCGCGGGACCGCCCCGGACCGCCCGGGACCGCCCGGGACCGCCCACGACCGCCCGGGACCGCCCGGGACCGCCCCGGACCGCCCTGGACCGCCCCGGACCGCCCGGGACTGCCCCGGACCTTTCGGGAACGCCGGGACCGCCCGGGACCGCCCGGGACCGCCCGGGACCGCCCGGGACCGCCCAGGATCGCCCGGGACTGCCCGGGACCGCCCAGGACCGCCCCGGACCGCCCGGGACCGCCAGGGACCGCCCGGGACCGCCCGGGACCACCCGGGACCGCCCGGGACCGCCTGGGACCACCCGGGACCGCCCCGGACCGCCCGGGACCGCCCGGGACCGCCCGGGACCGACCGGGACCGCCCGGGACCGCCCG
Organism: Petromyzon marinus; assembly: GCF_048934315.1. NCBI lineage: Eukaryota > Metazoa > Chordata > Hyperoartia > Petromyzontiformes > Petromyzontidae > Petromyzon > Petromyzon marinus. The sequence continues at coordinate 8,921 of NW_027422719.1, read as the reverse complement.
GGACTGCCCGGGACCGCCCGGGACCGCCCGGGACCGCTCGCGACCGCCCGGACCGCCCGGGACTGCCCAGTACCGCCCGGGACCGTCCGGACCGGTCTGGGACCGCCCGGGACCACACGGGACCGCCCGGGACCGCCCCGGACCGCCCGGGACCGCCCCGGACTGCCCGGGACCGCCCGGGACCGCCCGGGGACCGCCCCGGACTGCCCGGGACCGCCCGGTACCACCCCGGACCGCCCCGGACCGCCCGGGACCGCCCAGGACCGCCCGGGACCGCCTGGGACGGCCCGGGACCGCCCGGGACCGCCCGGGACCGCCCGGGACCGCCCGGGACCGCGCGGGACCGCCCCGGACCGCCCGGGACCGCCCGGAACCGACCGCGACCGCCCGGGACCGGCCGGGACCGCCCGGGATCGCCCGGGACCGCCCGGGACCGCCCGGGACCGCCCCGGACCGCCCGGGACCGCCCGCGACCGCCGGGGACCGCCCGGGACCGCCCGGGATCGCCCAGGACCGCCCGGGACCGCCCGGGACCGCCACGGACCGCCCGGGACCGCCCGGGACCGCCCCGGGCCGACCGGGACCGCCCGGGACCGCCTGCGACCTCCCGGGACCGCCCGGGACCGCCACGGACCGCCCGGGCCCGCCCGGGACCGCCTGGGACCACCCGGGACCGCCCGGGACCGCCCGGGACCGCCCGGGACCGCCCGTGACCGCCCGGGACCGCCCGGGACCGCCCGGGACCGCCCCGGACCGCCCGGGACCGCCCGGGACCGCCCGGGACCGCCCGGGATCGCCTGGGACCGCCCGGGACCGCCCCGGACCGCCCGGGACCGCCCGGGACCGCCCCGGACCGCCCGGGACCGCCCGGGACCGCCTGGGACCATCCAGGACCGCCCGGGACCGCCCGGGACCGCCCGGGACCGCCCGGGACCGCCCGGGACCGCCCTGGACCGCCAGGGACCGCCCTGGAACGCCCGGGACCGCCTGGGACCGCCCGCGACCGCCCGAGACCGCCCGGGACCACCCGGGACCGTCTGGACCGTCTGGACCGCCCGGGATCACACGGGACTGCCCGGGACCGCCCCTGACCGCCCGGGACCGCCCCGGACCGCCCGGGACCACCCCGGACCGCCCAGGACCGCCCCGGACCGGCCGGGACCACCCCGGACCGCCCGGGACCGCCCCAGACCGCCCGGGACCGCCCCGGCCCGCCCAGGACCGCTCTGGACTGCCCGGGACCGCCCCGGACCGCCCGGGACCGCCCCGGACCGCCCGCGACCGCCCGGGACCGCCCGGAACCGCCCCGGACCGCCCGGTACCGCCCCAGACCGCCCCCGACCGCCCGGGACCGCCCAGGACCGCCCGCGACCGCCCGGGACCGCCCGGGACCGCCCGGGACCGCCCGGGACCGCGCGGGACCGCCCCGGACCGCCCGGGACCGCCCGGGACCGCCCACGACTGCCCGGGACCGCCCGGGACCGCCCCGGACCGCCCTGGACCGCCCCAGAACGCCCGGGACTGCCCCGGACCTTTCGCGAACGCCCGGGACCGCCCGGGACCGCCCGGGACCGCCCGGGACCGCCCGGGACCGCCCGGGATCGCCCGGGACTGCCCGGGACCGCCCAGGACCGCCCCGGACCGCCCGGGACCGCCCGGGACCGCCCGGGACCACCCGGGACCGCCCGGGACCGCCTGGGACCGCCCGGGACCGCCCCGGACCGCCCGGGACCGCCCGGGACCGCCCGGGACCGACCGGGACCGCCCGGGACCGCCCGGGACTGCCCGGGACCGCCCGGGACCGCCCGGGACCGCCCGCGACCGCCCGGGACCGCCCGGGACCGTCCGGACCGTCTGGGACCGCCCGGGTCCACACGGGACCGCCCGGGACCGCCACGGACCGCCCGGGACCGCCCCGGACCGCCCGGGACCGCCCGGGACCGCCCGGGACCGCCCCGGACCGCCCGGGACCGCCCGGTACCGCCCGGACCGCCCCGGACCGCCCGGGACCGCCCAGGACCGCCCGCGACCGCCCGGGACCGCCCGGGACCGCCCGGGACCGCCCGGGACCGCCCGGGACCGCGCGGGACCGCCCCGGACCGCCCGGGACCGCCCGGGACCGCCCACGACCGCCCGGGACCGCCCGGGACCGCCCGGGACCGCCCGGGATCGCCTGGGACCGCCCGGGACCGCCCGGGACCGCCCGGGACCGCCCGGGACCGCCCCGGACCGCCCGGGACCGCCCGGGACCGCCTGGGACCATCCGGGACCGCCCGGGACCGCCCGGGGCCGCCCGGGACCGCCCGGGACCGCCCGGGACCGCCCTGGACCGCCAGGGACCGCCCTGGAACACCCGGGACCGCCTGGGACCGCCCGGGACCGCCCGAGACCGCCCGGGACCACCCGGGACCGTCTGGACCGTCTGGGACCGCCGGGATCACACGGGACTGCCCGGGACCGCCTGGACCGCCCGGGACCGCCCCGGACCGCCCGGGACCATCCCGGACCGCCCAGGACCGCCCCGGACCGCCCGGGACCACCCCGGACCGCCCGGGACCGCCCCAGACCGCCCGGGACCGCCCCGGCCCGCCCAGGACCGCTCTGGACTGCCAGGGACCGCCCCGGACCGCCCGGGACCGCCCCGGACCGCCCGCGACCGCCCGGGACCGCCCGGAACCGCCCCGGACCGCCCGGTACCGCCCCAGACCGCCCCGGACCGCCCGGGACCGCCCAGGACCGCCCGCGACCGCCCGGGACCGCCCGGGACCGCCCGGGACCGCCCGGGACCACGCGGGACCGCCCCGGACCGCCCGGGACCGCCCGGGACCGCCCACGACCGCCCGGGACCGCCCGGGACCGCCCCGGACCGCCTGGACCGCCCCGGACCGCCCGGGACTGCCCCGGACCTTTCGCGAACGCCCGGGACCGCCCGGGACCGCCCGGGACCGCCCGGGACCGCCCGGGACCGCCCGGGACCGCCCGGGATCGCCCGGGACTGCCCGGGACCGCCCAGGACCGCCCCGGACCGCCCGGGACCGCCCGGGACCGCCCGGGACCGCCCGGGACCACCCGGGACCGCCCGGGAACGCCTGGGACCGCCCGGGACCGCCCCCGGACCGCCCGGGACCGCCCGGGACCGCCCGGGACCGACGGGGACCGCCCGGGACCGCCCGGGACTGCCCGGGACCGCCCGGGACCGCCCGGGACCGCCCGCGACCGCCCGGGACCGCCCGGGACTGCCCAGGACCGCCCGGGACCGTCCGGACCGTCTGGGACCGCCCGGGACCACACGGGACCGCCCGGGACCGCCCCGGACCGCCCGGGACCGCCCCGGACCGCCCGGGACCGCCCGGGACCGCCCCGGACCGCCCGGACCGCCCGGTACCGCCCCGGACCGCCCCGGACCGCCCGGGACCGCGCGGACCGCCCCGGACCGCCCGGGACCGCCCGGGACCGCCCACGACCGCCTGGGACCGCCCGGGACCGCCCCGGACCGCCCTGGACCGCCCCGGACCGCCCGGGACTTCCCCGGACCTTTCGGGAACGCCCGGGACCGCCCGGGACCGCCCGGGACCGCCCGGGACCGCCCGGGACCGCCCGGGATCGCCCGGGACTGCCCGGGACCGCCCAGAACCGCCCCGGACCGCCCAGGACCGCCCGGGACCGCCCGGGACCGCCCGGGACCACCCGGGACCGCCCGGGACCGCCTGGGACCGCCCGGGACCGCCCCGGACCGCCCGGGACCGCCCGGGACCGCCCGGGACCGACCGGGACTGCCCGGGACCGCCCGGGACTGCCCGGGACGGCCCGGGACCGCCCGGGACCGCCCGGGACCGCCCCGGACCGCCCGGGACCGCCCGGTACCACCCCGGACCGCCCCGAACCGCCCGGGACCGCCCAGGACCGCCCGGGACCGCCTGGGGACGGCCCGGGACCGCCCGGACCGCCCCGGACCGCCCGGGACCGCCCGGGACCGCCCGGGACCGACCGGGACTGCCCGGGACCGCCCGGGACTGCCCGGGACGGCCCGGGACCGCCCGGGACCGCCCGGGACCGCCCCGGACCGCCCGGGACCGCCCGGTACCACCCCGGACCGCCCCGGACCGCCCGGGACCGCCCAGGACCGCCCGGACCGCCTGGGACGGCCCGGGACCGCCCGGGACCGCCCAAGACCGCCCGGGACCGCCCGGGACCGCGCGGGACCGCCCCGGACCGCCCGGGACCGCCCGGGACCGACCGCGACCGCCCGGGACCGCCCGGGACCGCCCGGGATCGCCCGGGACCGCCCGGGACCGCCCGGACCGCCCCGGGACCGCCCGGGACCGCCCGCGACCGCCCGGGACCGCCCGGGACCGCCCGGGATCGCCCAGGACCGCCCGGGACCGCCCGGGACTGCCACGGACCGCCCGGGACCGCCCGGGACCGCCCCGGGCCGACCGGGACCGCCTGGGACCGCCCTGCGACCTCCCGGGACCGCCCGGGACCGCCCGGGATCGCCCGGGACCACCCGGGACCGCCCGGGACCGCCCGGGACCGCCCGGGACCGCCTGGGATCGCCCGGGACCGCCCGGCACCGCCCGGGACCGCCCGGGACCGCCCGGGACCGCCCGGGACCGCCCGGACCGCCCGGGACCGCCCGGGACCGCCCCAGACCGCCCGGGCCCGCCCGGGACCGCCTGGGACCACCCGGGACCGCCCGGGACCGCCCGGGACTGCCCCGGACCGCCCGGGACCGCCCGGGACCGCCCGGGACCGCCCGGGATCGCCTGGGACCGCCCACGACCGCCCGGGACCGCCCGGGACCGCCCCGGACCGCCTGGACCGGCCCCGGACGCCCGGGACTGCCCCGGACCTTTCGGGAACGCCCGGGACCGCCCGGGACCGCCCGGGACCGCCCACGACCGCCCGGACCGCCCGGGACCGCCCCGGACCGCCCTGGACCGCCCCGGACCGCCCGGGACTGCCCCGGACCTTTCGGGAACGCCCGGGACCGCCCGGGACCGCCCGGGACCGCCCGGGACCGCCCGGGACCGCCCGGGATCGCCCGGGACTGCCCGGGACCGCCCAGAACCGCCCCGGACCGCCCGGGACCGCCCGGGACCGCCCGGACCGCCCGGGACCACCCGGGACCGCCCGGGACCGCCTGGGACCGCCCGGGACCGCCCCGGACCGCCCGGGACCGCCCGGGACCGCCCGGGACCGACCGGGACCGCCCGGGACCGCCCGGGACTGCCCGGGACCGCCCGGGACCGCCCGGGACCGCCCGCGACCGCCCGGGACCGCCCGGGACTGCCCAGGACCGCCCGGGACCGTCCGGACCGTCTGGGACCGCCCGGGGACCACACGGGACCGCCCGGGACCGCCCCGGACCGCCCGGGACCGCCCCGGACCGCCCGGGACCGCCCGGGACCGCCCGGGACCGCCCCGGACCGCCCGGGACCGCCCGGTACCGCCCCGGACCGCCCCGGTCCGCCCGGGACCGCCCAGGACCGCCCGGGACCGCCTGGGACGGCCCGGGACCGCCCGGGACCGCCCGGGACCGCCCCGGACCGCCCGGGACCGCCCGGTACCACCCCGGACCGCCCCGGACCGCCCGGGACCGCCCAGGACCGCCCGGGACCGCCTGGGACGGCCCGGGACCGCCCGGGACCGCCCAAGACCGCCCGGGACCGCCCCGGGACCGCGCGGGACCGCCCCGGACCGCCCGGGACCGCCCGGGACCGACCGCGACCGCCCGGGACCGCCCGGGACCGCCCGGGATCGCCCGGGACCGCCCGGGACCGCCCGGGACCGCCCCGGACCGCCCGGACCGCTCGCGACCGCCCGGGACCGCCTGGGACCGCCCGGGATCGCCCAGGACCGCCCGGGACCGCCCGGGACCGCCACGGACCGCCCGGGACCGCCCGGGACCGCCCCGGGCCGACCGGGACCGCCCGGGACCGCCTGCGACCTCCCGGGACCGCCCGGGACTGCCCGGGATCGCCCGGGACCGCCCGGGACCGCCCGGGACCGCCCGGGACCGCCTGGGATCGCCCGGGACCGCCCGGCACCGCCCGGGACCGCCCGGGACCGCCCGGGACCGCCCGGGACCGCCCCGGACCGCCCGGGACCGCCCGGGACCGCCCCAGACCGCCCGGGCCCGCCCGGGACCGCCTGGGACCACCCGGGACCGCCCGGGACCGCCCGGGACCGCCCCGGACCGCCCGGACCGCCCGGGACCGCCCGGGACCGCCTGGGATCGCCTGGGACCGCCCGGGACCGCCCGGGACCGCCCGGGACCGCCCGGGACCGCCCCGGACCGCCCGGGACCGCCCGGGACCGCCTGGGACCATCCGGGACCGCCCGGGACCGCCCGGGACCGCCCGGACCGCCCGGGACTGCCCAGGACCGCCCGGGACCGTCCGGACCGTCTGGGACCGCCCGGGACCACACGGGACCGCCCGGGACCGCCCCGGACCGCCCGGGACCGCCCCGGACCGCCCGGACCGCCCGGGACCGCCCGGGACCGCCCGGACCGCCCGGGACCGCCCGGTACCGCCCCGGACCGCCCCGGGACCGCCCGGGACCGCCCAGGACCGCCCGCGACCGCCCGGGACCGCCCGGGACCGCCCGGGACCGCCCGGGACCGCCCGGACCGCCCGGGATCGCCCGGGACCGCCCGGGACCGCCCGGGACCGCCCCGGACCGCCCGGGACCGCTCGCGACCGCCCGGGACCGCCTGGGACCGCCCGGGATCGCCCAGGACCGCCCGGGGACCGCCCGGGACCGCCACGGACCGCCCGGGACCGCCCGGGACCGCCCCGGGCCGACCGGGACCGCCCGGGACCGCCTGCGACCTCCCGGGACCGCCCGGGACTGCCCGGGATCGCCCGGGACCGCCCGGGACCGCCCGGGACCGCCCGGGACCGCCTGGGATCGCCCGGGACCGCCCGGCACCGCCCGGGACCGCCCGGGACCGCCGGACCGCCCGGGACCGCCCCGGACCGCCCGGGACCGCCCGGGACCGCCCCAGACCGCCCGGGCCCGCCCGGGACCGCCTGGGACCACCCGGGACCGCCCGGGACCGCCCGGGACCGCCCCGGACCGCCCGGGACCGCCCGGGACCGCCCGGGACCGCCTGGGATCGCCTGGGACCGCCCGGGACCGCCCGGACCGCCCGGGGACCGCCCGGGACCGCCCCGGACCGCCCGGGACCGCCCGGGACCGCCTGGGGACATCCGGGACCGCCCGGGACCGCCCGGGACCGCCCGAGACCGCCCGGGACTGCCCGGGACCGCCCGGGACCGTCCGGACCGTCTGGACCGCCCGGACCACACGGGACCGCCCGGGACCGCCCCGGACCGCCCGGGACCGCCCCGGACCGCCCGGGACCGCCCGGGACCGCCCCGGACCGCCCGGGACCGCCCGGTACCGCCCCGGACCGCCCCGGACCGCCCGGGACCGCCCAGGACCGCCCGCGACCGCCCGGGACCGCCCGGACCGCCCGGGACCGCCCGGGACCGCCCGGGACCGCGCGGGACCGCCCCGGACCGCCCGGGACCGCCCGGGACCGCCCACGACCGCCTGGGACCGCCCGGGACCGCCCCGGACCGCCCTGGACCGCCCCGGACCGCCCGGGACTGCCCCGGACCTTTCGGAACGCCCGGGACCGCCCGGGGACCGCCCGGGACCGCCCGGGACCGCCCGGGACCGCCCGGGATCGCCCGGGACTGCCCGGGACCGCCCAGAACCGCCCCGGACCGCCCGGACCGCCCGGGACCGCCCGGGACCGCCCGGGACCACCCGGGACCGCCCGGGACCGCCTGGGACCGCCCGGGACCGCCCCCGGACCGCCCGGGACCGCCCGGGACCGCCGGGACCGACCGGGACCGCCCGGGACCGCCCGGGACTGCCCGGGACCGCCCGGGACCGCCCGGGACCGCCCGCGACCGCCCGGGACCGCCCGGGACTGCCCAGGACCGCCCGGGACCGTCCGGACCGTCTGGGACCGCCCGGGACCACACGGGACCGCCCGGGACCGCCCCGGACCGCCCGGGACCGCCCCGGACCGCCCGGGACCGCCCGGGACCGCCCGGGACCGCCCCGGACCGCCCGGGACCGCCCGGTACCGCCCCGGACTGCCCCGGACCGCCCGGGACTGCCCAGGACCGCCCGGGACCGCCTGGGACGGCCCGGGGACCGCCCGGGACGCCCGGGACCGCCCCGGACCGCCCGGGACCGCCCGGTACCACCGCGGACCGCCCCGGACCGCCCGGGACCGCCCAGGACCGCCCGGGACCGCCTGGGACGGCCCGGGACCGCCCGGGACCGCCCAAGACCGCCCGGGACCGCCCGGGGACCGCGCGGGACTGCCCCGGACCGCCCGGAACCGCCCGGGACCGACCGCGACCGCCCGGGACGCCCGGGCCGACCGCGACCGCCCGGACCGCCCGGGACCGCCCGGGACCACCCGGGACCGCCGGGACCGCCTGGGACCGCCCGGGACCGCCCCGGACCGCCCGGGACCGCCCGGGACCGCCCGGGACCGACCGGGACCGCCCGGGACCGCCCGGGACTGCCCGGACCGCCCGGGACCGCCCGGGACCGCCCGCGACCGCCCGGGACCGCCCGGGACTGCCCAGGGACCGCCCGGGACCGTCCGGACCGTCTGGGACCGCCCGGGACCACACGGGACCGCCCGGGGACCGCCCCGGACCGCCCGGGACCGCCCCGGACCGCCCGGGACCGCCCGGGACCGCCCGGGACCGCCCCCGGACCGCCCGGGACCGCCCGGTACCGCCCCGGACAGCCCCGGACCGCCCGGGACCGCCCCAGGACCGCCCGGGACCCGCCTGGGACGGCCCGGGACCGCCCGGGACCGCCCGGACCGCCCCGGACCGCCCGGGACCGCCCGGTACCACCCCGGACCGCCCCGGACCGCC
>NW_027422718.1:252673-290189 GCF_048934315.1 Petromyzon marinus | reverse complement strand
CCCTACAACCAGAAAGATTCTACCTGGGGTAGCTTTGTCTGTGTCGCTGTGACAACATTTGCCCCGACAACCAGCTAGAAGCTACCTGGGGTAGCTTTGTCTATGTATGTTTTGACAGCACTTGCCCCTACAGCACTGCTAGAATTTATCTAGGTTAGCTTTTTTGTATCTGTGTGGCAGCAATTGCCCCTACAGCCCTGCGAGAGGCTACCCATGGTAGTTTTGTCTGTGTTTGTGTAACAGCACTTGCCCCTTTTAGCCCTCATAGAGGCTACCTGGGGTAGCTTTGTCTGTGTTTGTGTAACAGCACTTGCCCCTACAGCATTGCTAGAGGGTACCTGGGGTAGCTTTGTCTGTGTCTGTGTATGAGAGCACTTGCCTCTACAGCCCCGCTAGAGGCTACCTGGGGTAGCTTTGTCTATGTATGTTTTGACAGCACCTGCCCCGACAGCCCTGCTAGAATTTATCTGGGTTAGCTTTGTTTGTATCTGTGTGAGAGCACTTGCCCCTACAGCCCCGCTAGAGGCTACCTGGGGTACCTTTGTCTGTGTCTATGTAACAGCACTTGCCCCTACAGCCCTGCCAAAGGCTACCTGGGGTAGCTTTGTCAGTGTCTGTGGAACAGCACTTGCCCCTACCACCAGCTAGAGGCTATGTGGGGTAGCTTTGTCTGGATGAATGGGTGGGTGGGTGAGTGGGTGAGTTGGTGAGTGAGATTCTAGTTTTGTACCACAAGAGGGCAGCAGTGAGTCGCGAAATAATTTGTGTGGGAGGAGCGGTGGTGCAGTGGTTAGCGCACTGTGTGTGAGTGTGGAGTGGTGGTGCAGTGGTTAGCGCACTGTGTGTGAGTGGGGAGTGGTGGTGCAGTGGTTATCGCACTCTGTGTGAGTGGGGAGTGGTGGAGCAGTGGTTAGGGCATTGTGTGTCTGAGTGGGGAGTGGTGGTTCAGTGGTTAGCGCACTGTGTGTGTGAGTGGGGAGTGATGGTGCAGTGGTTAGCGCACTGTGTGTGTGTGTGGGGAGTGATGGTGGTGGTGGTGTTGTAAACATCGCTAGAACTGGGAGAGAGACAAAGGCGGTCGGGCGTGGTGGTGCTGGCCACCCACTCCCTCTGTGTGTGTAGCCACAGTGCCGGTAGCCTTCATAGGTGCTATTGCTCACAGCACTTGCCCCTACAGCCCTGCCAAAGGCTACCTGGGGTAGCTTTGTCAGTGTCTGTGGAACAGCACTTGCCCCTACAACCAGCTAGAGGCTACGTGGGGTAGCTTTGTCTGGATGAATGGGTGGGTGGGTGAGTGGGTGAGTTGGTGAGTGAGATTCTAGTTTTTTACCACAAGAGGGCAGCATTGAGTCGCGAAATAATTTGTGTGGGGGGAGTGGTGGTGCAGTGGTTAGCGCACGTTGAGTGTGTGTGGGGAGTGGTGGTGCAGTGGTTAGCGCACTGTGTGTGAGTGGGAAGTGGTTCATGCAGTGGTTAGCGCACTTTGTGTGAGTGGGGAGTGGTGGTGCAGTGGTTAGAGCACTCTGTGTGAGTGGGGAGTGGTGGAGCAGTGGTTAGGGCATTGTGTGTCTGAGTGGGGAGTGGTGGTGCAGTGGTTAGCGCACTGTGTGTGTGAGTGGGGAGTGATGGTGCAGTGGTTAGCGCACTGTGTGTGTGTGTGGGGAGTGATGGTGGTGGTGGTGTTGTAAACATCACTAGAACTGGGAGAGAGACAAAGGCGGTCGGGCGTGGTGGTGCTGGCCACCCACTCCCTCTGTGTGTGTAGCCACAGTGACGGTAGCCTTCATAGGTGCTATTGCTCAAAGCACTTGCCCCTACAACCAGAAAGATTCTACCTGGGGTAGCTTTGTCTGTGTCGCTGTGACAACATTTGCCCCGACAACCAGCTAGAGGCTACCTGGGGTAGCTTTGTCTATGTATGTTTTGACAGCACTTGCCCCTACAGCCCTGCTAGAATTTATCTGGGTTAGCTTTTTTGTATCTGTGTGGCAGCACTTGCCCCTACAGCCCTGCGAGAGGCTATCTAAGGTAGCTTTGTCTGTGTTTGTGTAACAGCACTTGCCCCTACAGCATTGCTAGAGGCTACATGGGGTAGCTTTGTCTGTGTTTGTGTAACAGCACTTGCCCCTACAGCATTGCTAGAGGGTACCTGGGGTAGCTTTGTCTGTGTCTGTGTATGAGAGCACTTGCCTCTACAGCCCCGCTAGAGGCTACCTGGGGTAGCTTTGTCTATGTATGTTTTGACAGCACCTGCCCCGACAGCCCTGCTAGAATTTATCTGGGTTAGCTTTGTTTGTATCTGTGTGAGAGCACTTACCCCACAGCCCTGCGAGAGGCTACGTAAGGTAGCTTTGTATGTGTTTGTGTAACAGCACTTGCCCCTACAGCCCTGCTAGAGGCTACCTGGGGTAGCTTTGTATGTGTTTGTGTAACAGCACTTGCCCATACAGCCCTGCTAGAGGCTACCTGGGGTAGCTTTCTCTGAGAGTAACAGCACTAGCCTCTACAGCCGCGCTAGAGGCTACCTGGGCTACCTTGTCTGTGTCTATGTAAAAGCACTTGCCCCTACACCCCTGCCAAAGGCTACCTGATTGGGCCCAACCGATGACGTCACCTCACAGCTTCTGCCTCCTCTCAGACACCCCCCGGCGCCTCTGCAGCCCCCGGCAACAGTCCCAGCCAATCACCGCCGTCGCTTCTCGTCTACCTTTGATTGGGCCCAACCGATGACGTCACCTCACAGCTTCTGCCTCCTCTCAGACACCCCCCGGCGCCTCTGCAGCCCCCGGCAACAGTCCCAGCCAATCACCGTTCGCGCCACGGGCAGCGATTTGTCACTGGGTAAACAGCGGGAGGGGGGCGGGGGCGGCGGCGCGGGTGGGGGGGATGACGAGCCTCCCCCCCCACCACCCCCCAACGGCCGGGGGCGTTCGATTGGATGCGCAGGATGACGTCAGATGATCCGGGTACTAACGGGTTTTTGTTGCCATATAAGGGAGTGGGGGCGGAGCAAAAAAAAATTCTGCGGAGTCGTCATTCAGGAACGTCGGCACGAAGTTCAGGCGGCCTCAGCCGTCCTCAACATTCCGCGTGAGGTTCGAAGGGTGGAGTTCAGGGCGAGCCTTTCCCCCCCCCCCAAGCCCCATCGGGCAGCGTAAAGAAGAGGTGAGTGGATACCGGTACCTTAGGTAGCCTCTCGCAGGGCTGTAGGGGCAAGTGCTGCCACACACATACAAAAAAGCTAACCCAGATAAATTCTAGCAGGGCTGTAGGGGCAAGTGCTGTCAAAACATACATAGACAAACCTACCCCAGGTAGCCTCTAGCTGGTTGTCGGGGCAAATGTTGTCACAGAGACACAGACAAAGCTACCCCAGGTAGACTCTTTCTGGTTGTAGGGGCAAGTGCTGTGAGCAATAGCGCCTATGAAGGCTACCGGCACTGTGGCTACACACACAGAGGGAGTGGGTGGCCAGCACCACCACGCCCGACCGCCTTTGTCTCTCTCCCAGTTCTAGCGATGTTTACAACACCACCACCACCATCACTCCCCACACACACACACAGTGCGCTAACCACTGCACCATCACTCCCCACTCACACACACAGTGCGCTAACCACTGCACCACCACTCCCCACTCAGACACACAATGCCCTAACCACTGCTCCACCACTCCCCACTCACACAGAGTGCGCTAACCACTGCACCACCACTCCCCACTCACACACAGTGCGCTAACCACTGCACCACCACTCCCCACTCACACACAGTGCGCTAACCACTGCACCACCACTCCCCACACACTCAACGTGCGCTAACCACTGCACCACCACTCCCCCCACACAAATTTTTTGTGACTCAATGCTGCCCTCTTGTGGTAAAAAACTAGAATTTCACTCACAAACTCACCCTCTCACCCACCCATTCATCCAGACAAAGCTACCCCACGTAGCCTCTAGCTGGTTGTAGGGGCAAGTGCTGTTCCACAGACACTGACAAAGCTACCCCAGGTAGCCTTTGGCAGAGCTGTAGGGGCAAGTGCTGTTACATAGACACAGACAAAGGTACCCCATGGAGCCTCTAGTGGGGCTGTAGGGGCAAGTGCTCTCATACACAGACACAGACAAAGCTACCCCAGGTACCCTCTAGCAATGCTATAGGGGCAAGTGCTGTTACACAAACACAGACAAATCTACCCCAGGTAGCCTCTAGCAGGGCTTTAGGGGCAAGTGCTGTTACACAAGCACAGACAAAGCTACCTTAGGTAGCCTCTCGCAGGGCTGTAGGGGCCAGTGCTGCCACACAGATAAAAAAAAGCTAACCCAGATAAATTCTAGCAGGGCTGTAGGGGCAAGTGCTGTCAAAACATACATAGACAAAGCTACACCAGGTAGCCTCTAGCTGGTTGTCGGGGCAAATGTTGTCACAGAGACACAGACAAAGCTACCCCAGGTAGACTCTTTCTGGTTGTAGGGGCAAGTGCTTTGAGCAATAGTGTAGTGGGTTCCAGGACACGGAGACGGCAGAATAGAAGCAGCACTATTTATTTAAACCTTAACAAGGGTTACACTAGAAGGGGTAGCGGCCCCTCCACCCGTATAACTCAGGAACACACCCCAGGCTCTCTAGCCTAAGCTCTAGGCTCCCAGTTCCTCCGGGTAGGGCTCTAAGGGAGGCTATCAGATCCGGCCCTGGTTAGGCACAGATCTCGGCACCCCGCCGACCAGACCGGCCCTTAGAAGGACTCTGACTCTGGGGCTCTGGGGCCGCACCACTGGCTTGCTGTGCCGGCCCTGAAAAGGGCAGCGGTCACAGGAGTTCCAGGGTCTCACCTAGCTGGCCTTCTTTCTTCACTGGTTGCTTCAGCCTCGGGCCCCACACTCTGCCCCGAGCTCCCTGGCTCCCCGCACTTTATACCCACTGGAGCCTTAGCGGACGTTGTTGTAGCCACCAAGGTGTGGGTGAACCACACCTTCCCGTGTCATGTGTTTATTCCCCATAGCACCCCTACATCACCCCCTCCCGTGTAACCCGCAGCCGTCCCGGCTGCAACAATACTCGAACAATAAACACAACAAACCCCCACCCGTGCGTGCCTCATAAGAACGAACACCCCAATAAATAACCCAACCCACCTATACAAAATTACACTATATACACATATACATTGTACCCGCCCCCCCCATCAACGCAGCAAGAAAACTTAACAGTGAACAACAAGAGTAACAAGAACCATTTTTACAACAAGCGGCGCATTTTGGCGCGAGTCCGATTTGCGGGTCCATCGTAGGGGGAGGGTCCGGTCGGCCCGGCAGTGGGCACCGGCTGTGCAGGTGCACCGTCTTCCGTCACCCCGGAAGGGCAAACTCCGTCCCCACCGGGTGGCGCAGGCGCGCTGGAAGCCGTCATTCTTGAGGCGCCTGAAGGTGGAACAGTTAGCGAAGCATCAAGGGCAGGTGACGAAGACGCCGTCCGGGAGTCAGCGGAGACATCACATGCTCGGCCTGTGTAATGTGGTGGAGGGACGCGCGGCGCCACAAACGGCTTCAGACGCGAGGGGTGTACGTACCAGCGGCGTTTCCCCCACTGGATACGAACGCACTGCGGCCGCATAACCTTCACAATAACCACAGGGCCCCTCCAAGGCCGCAACAATTTCGCCGAGGTTGCCAACGGCACCTGAGGGCAGTGCAGCCAGGCTTGATCGCCTGGCTTCCACGCATGTGTGCGTGATTGGCGCGATCGCAACCTCTCGTTGGCCTTCTGCCGAGAGGAAGAGTTTTGGGCCGCTGCCTCCCGCGCCTCGGTCAACCTCAGGATATTAAATTTAACGTGGTCGGCCAATTTCGATTTTCTGCTGGTTTCCGAGACGCGGAGCTGATTCGCAATTGGTGGGTCAACGTCGCGACCGTACATCAAAAAGAACGGCGAGAAGCCGGTTGCCGCGTGAGGAGCCATTCTATAGGCGGCCAAAACCCCCGGAATGTGAAGGTCCCAATCGGTCTGGGAGTCACACACCTGGTGACACAACATAGATGTGAGCGTCCTATGCAGCCGCTCCACCATGCCATCGGTTTGTGGGTGATAGGGGGATGTGCGAATCTTTTTCGTACCAAGAAGCGCACACACCTCGTGCAGAAGGACGCCAGAGAAGTTCTTCCCTTGGTCAGTCAGCAGCCGTTCGGGAGCACCCTTGTCGAGGACATAGCCCTGGACAAAGGCCTCGGCAACGGCTGCTGCTGACTGGTTAGCAAGAGGCCATGCCATAGGCCATCGGGTGAAATATTCCACGCCAACCAGCAGGTACTTGTTACCCCTAGGGGTCGCAGGGAAGGGCCCCAATATATCGAGTGCGACGAGTTCGTTAACCCGAGAGACCGTGATAGATTGTAGCGGTGGGCAGGCGCCTTTCGCTGGTGGTTTTCGTTGGGCGCACTGAGTGCATGCACCCAGGAGGTCATCCACATCCCTTGCCATACCCGGCCAGAAGAAATCCAGCTGGAGCACGGCAAGGGTCTTGTGGGTCCCCAGGTGCAAAAGTCGCTCGTGTGCGGCCCAAACGGCCTTACCCCGCAAAGCGGATGGCACCACCAGCCTGTGACGGCAGGCCCTCCCATCCCAATGCATTAGGAGCCCCTGGAGCAGCCCGTATGAATCAATCCCCGCGACCCCCCGCACGGAACCCCCTGCGCGACGACGCAACGCGAGGAGGGATGCGTCCTCCATCTGGAGGCGCCCCCATTCAGCAACGGACAACCCCAGCAAGGAGTCCGCACCTCCCTCCCCGACAGGACCCTCAGGCAAGGGGTCCTCAGTGGCAGCAGCGAGAACCGGGATATCTAAGGGGGGGCTATCCTCTGGCGGCTTACAACGCCCCGATCCCCTGAGACAAGCGCAATCTGAGGCGGGCGGCAGGCGAGACAGCGCATCCGCATTAGTGTGCCGAGCACCCTTCCGATATGTGGTCGTGAAATCATAATCCTGAAGGATTTCGAGCCATCGGGACAATTGCCCCGAAGGCTGTGTCACCCGCAAGGCATATTGTAATGCCGCATGGTCCGTACGGACAGTGAAATGCCGACCGTACAGGTATGGGCGATACTGTTGCATAAAAAATACAATAGCCAAGAGTTCCCGACGCGTGACGCAGTATCTCTGTTCCGCCGGAGACAAAACCCTACTGCCATAAGCCACGACGCGTTCCACACCACAGATCACCTGTGAGAGCACACCCCCAATGCCCGTATTGCTGGCGTCTGTATCGAGCAGGAAGGGTTCCGAAAAATCGGGGTAGCTCAATGGAGGGGCCCGCACGAGAGCGTCGCGAAGGGAACAAAAAGCGACCTCCTCCTCCTGGCCCCAGTGAAATTTCACTCCCTTCGCCGTCAGAGCGTGTAAGGGCTTAGCAATGGTCGCGAAATCCGCGACGAACCGCCGGTAATAAGACGCAAATCCAATGAAACTCCTGACCTCAGCCACCGAGGTGGGGGTTGGCCAGGAGTTGACACACTGCGTCTTTGCGGGATCGGTGGATATGCCCGAGCGGCTGACGATGTGCCCCAAATAGCGTACGGATTCCCGTAGCAGGTGGCACTTTTGCGGCTTAAATTTCAAATTCGCAGCACGCATTTTGAGGAACACGGCGCGCAAGCGCAAAAGGTGTTCGTCAAATGTCTTGCTGAACACGATGACGTCATCCAGATAGATCAAACAGACGTTCCACTGTAAGCCAGCCAAAACCAGTTCCATAAGGCGCTGAAATGTCGCCGGAGCGGAGTGTAATCCCATAGGTAACCGGTTAAATTGGAATAGGCTGTGTGGTGTGCGAAACGCAGTCTTTGGCTTGGACTCATCATCCAATGGGAGTTGCCAAAATCCGGATAACAAGTCCAACGTAGAAAAAAAACGTGCGCCAGCCAGAGCATCCAGAGATTCGTCCATCCGGGGAAGTGGATACGCGTCGGCCACGGAGATCTTATTAAGGCGGCGAAAATCCACACAGAATCGCAAGGACCCATCGTGCTTTTTGACAAGCACTATGGGTGCTCCCCATGGACTGGTGGAAGGGGCTATAATGTCTGCAGCCAGCATGTCATCCACTGCCAATTTGACATGATCTTTTTCGGCCGGACTTAACCGAAAAGGATTCTGGCGTACCGGGGCATTGTCACCCGTGTCAATGTGGTGACGCAACAATTTCGTGCACCCAATGTCATATTTGTGTTTACTAAAAACATCGGAAAATTCCGTCAGAAGGGTGCGTAGGCCGGCACGCTGGGAGTCGGACAGATCACTCGTGCCCGAACATAGTGTGTCCATCCAACTATCGTCCCCCTCAGAATGCGGTTGAGCCAGAGGATCGGTCCCCACATTACCCATAACCGTGTCTACCACGGGGACCGGTGTCGCGTGCGCGAGCACAGTTCCCTGAGGAACGACGGCCGTCTGTACGCCAACGTTAAGGACGAGGATAAACGGGTCATCGCTCCCCTTAACGAGCGTTTGAGCGGCCACCAGATCCAGCCCGTTTTCCCCAGCCCTCGAGGGCCCTAACAGAATTCCCTGGTCCAGAACACCGGGCACGAAAGGCCGACGCAAGCGAAGGGGCACGAGCATTTGCGCCCCGGGAGGTACACGCACCGTCCGAGTGACGAACGCTTGTATCGACGCGCACGCTGCCCTTGAGGTGACAGGGGAAGGCAGGAATGTTACCCGTCGGCCCGAGGGAAGCTCGATGCAACCCTGATCAATTAGAATTTTAATCGGCATTTTGCCCAAAAAGTCCGTCCCCAACAAGCACGGAACCGCCAGCGAGGACGAGACTAATATCGGCCCGGAGAGTTTGATATCGCCAATGCAAATTTGTGCTCGAATTTGGCCTATGATACCCAGCGAACCCCCGTTCGCTGCGTAACACGGAACGGTGACTGGGAGCAAGGGGCGGCTTTGAACGGGAAGAATATTATAAATCAAGTCTGACACAATGGTCGCCGAAGCTCCCGTATCGACGAGGATACGCACCTCGACCCCGTCAATGTGACCCGCGACCACGGACGAGCCTGCCGACGCAGCAACAATGCGGTGGGCCAATTCCGTCCACTGCCCCGGCCCGAGCACCCTCTCGACCCCGCCGCCACCCAACAAACCAATGGGCGTACCCCGAGGCCCGTACACCGAAACGCGCGAGGTGGGGACAGGTGTGTGCACAGGCCGAGCATGTGGGGTGCCGCGACTTGCCGGGTTGCGATGCGGAGGCCTGTAGGCTGGAGCGCCGTCCGACCGTCCTGGCTGTCGTTGACGAGGCGCCCGGCATTCCGCAGCCACGTGGCCCTTGCGGCCACAGTTGTAGCACGTGATGAGCGCCTTGGGGTGCTCCTGGCGATCCGGTGTGGTCCGAGCCGGCCTCCCTCCGGATCTCCACTCCACCGGGCGACCCGCCGCGAAGACCTCCTCGGAGGGGGGGATGGTCGGCGTCCCAGCGCACACCGCAGCTGCGCCCTTGGGGACGAGAGGTGATCGACGCTGCGCTATCAGGTGCGCGTGGATGTGTCTTGCTGCCCGCAAGGAGCACATGTCCGCGTCGTCCTCTGCGACGATGACGATCTGTAGCTCCTGGGCCAACGCCAGGAGCTTCTCCGTCACCATCGCGTCCACCCCTTCGCCGTCCATCCGCGGGAAAGCCGCTTTTGCGAGGGCCAGGAGAGCCGTGCGATACGCCAGCGGTGGCTCCTTCTGGCCCCTGCACCGCTCGTGGAAGAGTTTGCGGCAGTCCGACGATGGCCCGTAGACTATGGTGAGGACCTGGAGCGCCGACTGTAGCGTAGATCGCGTTGATCTGGGAGCTGTGATGAGCGTAGCAAGGGCGTCATCGTCCAGCATGGCCGGTAGCGCACTCAACGCCTCGTTGTCCGTCCAGCCGGCCATCTCTTGATGAGCGAGAAAGCGGCGTTGAAAGGCCCCCCAGTCGCCGCCGTCTGAAACGAACTCCTTCAACACCGGCAGGCGTTGTTGAAACGATGGCTTCGTCTCTGAGAGGTGCCGCGCGCCATTTCCGGCCTCTCCACCGGTGTCTGAGGGGCTGAGGACACCCATCGGCGGTCGCGCAGGTGATGACGATGCGCCCGCCGATTGGTCCTGACAGCGGGCGTCCGTTGGTGATGACGTCACCACCGCTGATTGGCCCACAGCGTCCACGTGGCGCTGCGACCCTCCAATCGCCGTGGCGGACACTGTCATGGCGGCAAATCCGAAATCTGGTGGCTGTGTTTCGGCGGGAATGGCCGTTGAACGGCGTTCGTCTCTCTGCCGCCTTTGCGCCCGCAGCCCCGCGCGGTTGATTTCCTCCAGCGTGGAAGCCGCGGCATACAGCAGCTCAGCCAGTCGAGAGTGAGCCGCCTGCAACCCGTCCTCCATCGGCGGCCACTCCTCCAGCGGCGGCTGCTGTTGGGGCGTCTGGGACATCCCAGGATCGTCGGCCGCGGCCTCTGGCGCAATCCCAGGCGAGCCGTCCTCCTCCTGGGGTTCCTGTGATCGGTTTGTACTCCTTGTGTCCATTTTAAGACCACTTCTGACACCAGTTGTAGTGGGTTCCAGGACACGGAGACGGCAGAATAGAAGCAGCACTATTTATTTAAACCTTAACAAGGGTTACACTAGAAGGGGTAGCGGCCCCTCCACCCGTATAACTCAGGAACACACCCCAGGCTCTCTGGCCTAAGCTCTAGGCTCCCAGTTCCTCCTGGTAGGGCTCTAAGGGAGGCTATCAGATCCGGCCCTGGTTAGGCACAGATCTCGGCACCCCGCCGACCAGACCGGCCCTTAGAAGGACTCTGACTCTGGGGCTCTGGGGCCGCACCACTGGCTTGCTGTGCCGGCCCTGAAAAGGGCAGCGGTCACAGGAGTTCCAGGGTCTCACCTAGCTGGCCTTCTTTCTTCACTGGTTGCTTCAGCCTCGGGCCCCACACTCTGCCCCGAGCTCCCTGGCTCCCCGCACTTTATACCCACTGGAGCCTTAGCGGACGTTGTTGTAGCCACCAAGGTGTGGGTGAACCACACCTTCCCGTGTCATGTGTTTATTCCCCATAGCACCCCTACACATACATAGAAAAAGCTACCCCAGGTAGCCTCTAGCGGGGCTGTAGGGGCAAGTGCTCTAATACACAGACACAGACAAAGCTACCCCAGGTACCCTCTAGCAATGCTGTAGGAGCAAGTGCTGTTACACAAACACAGACAAAGCTACCCCAGGTAGACTCTTTCTGGTTGTAGGGGCAAGTGCTGTCACACAGACAAAGTTACGCCCAGGTAGCCTTTAGCAGGACTGTAGGGGCAAGTGCTGTGAACAATAGCGCCTATGAAGGCTACCGGCACTGTGGCTACACACACAGAGGGAGTGGGTGGCTAGCACCACCACGCCCGACCGCCTTTGTCTCTCTCCCTGTTCTAGCGATGTTTACAACACCACCACCACCATCACTCCCCACACACACACACAGTGCGCTAACCACTGCACCATCACTCCCTACTCACACACACAGTGCGCTAACCACTGCACCACCACTCCCCACTCAGACACACAATGCCCTAACCACTGCTCCACCACTCCCCACTCACACAGAGTGCGCTAACCACTGCACCACCACTCCCCACTCACACACAGTGCGCTAACCACTGCACCACCACTCCCCACTCACACACAGTGCGCTAACCACTGCACCACCACTCCCCACTCACACACAGTGCGCTAACCACTGCACCACCACTCCCCACACACACTCAAAGTGTGCTAACCACTGCACCACCACTCCCCCCACACAAATTATTTCGCGACTCAATGCTGCCCTCTTCTGGTAAAAAATTAGAATCTCACTCACCAACTCACCCACTCACCCACCCACCCATTCATCCAGACAAAGCTACCCCACGTAGCCTCTAGCTGGTTGTAGGGGCAAGTGCTGTTCCACAGACACTGAAAAAGCTACCCCAGTTTGCCTTTGGCAGGGCTGTAGGGGCAAGTGCTGTTACATAGACACAGACAAAGGTACCCCAGGGAGCCTCTAGCGGGGCTGTAGGGGCAAGTGCTGTTACACACAGACAAAGCTACCCCAGGTAGCCTCTAGCAGGTTTTACGGGCAAGTGCTGCTACAAAGACACAGACAAGCTATTCTAGGCTGCCTTTAGCAGGGCTGTAGGGGCAAGTGCTCTCATACGCATACACAGACACAGACAAAGCTACCCCAGGTAGCCTCTAGCAGGGCTGTCGGGGCAAGTGCTGTCAAAACATGCATAGACAAAGCTACCCCAGATAGCCTCTAGCGGGGCTGTAGGGGCAAGTGCTCTCATACACAAACACAGACAAAGCTACCCCAGGTACCCTCTAGCAATGCTGTAGGGGCAAGTGCTGTTACACAAACACAGACAAAGCTACCCCAGGTAGCCTCTAGCAGGGCTATAGGGGCAAGTGCTGTTACACAAACACAGACAAAGCTACCTTAGGTAGCCTCTCGCAGGGCTGTAGGGGCAATTGCTGCCACACAGATACAATAAAGCTAACCCAGATGAATTCTATAAGGGCTGTAGGGGCAAGTGCTGTCAAAACATACATAGACAAAGCTACCCCAGGTAGCCTCTAGCTGGTTGTCGGGGCAAATGTTGTCACAGCGACACAGACAAAGCTCCCCATGGTAGACTCTTTCTGGTTGTAGGGGCAAGTGCTTTGACCAATAGCACCTATGAAGGCTACCGGCACTGTGGGTACACACACAGAGGGAGTGGGTGGCCAGCACCACCACGCCCGACCGCCTTTGTCTCTCTCCCAGTTCTAGTGATGTTTACAACACCACCACCACCATCACTCCCCACACACACACACACAGTGCGCTAACCACTGCACCATCACTCCCCACTCACACACACAGTGCGCTAACCACTGCACCACCACTCCCCACTCAGACACACAATGCCCTAACCACTGCTCCACCACTCCCCACTCACACAGAGTGCGCTAACCACTGCACCACCACTCCCCACTCACACACAGTGCGCTAACCACTGCACCACCACTCCCCACTCACACACAGTGCGCTAACCACTGCACCACCACTCCGCACACACACTCAACGTGCGCTAACCACTGCACCACCGCTCCTCCCACACAAATTATTTCGCGACTCACTGCTGCCCTCTTGTGGTATAAAACTAGAATCTCACTCACCAACTCACCCACTCACCCACCCACCCATTCATCCAGACAAAGCTACCCCAGGTAGCCTCTAGCTGGCTGTGGGGGCAAGTGCTGTTCCACAGACACTGACAAAGCTACCCCACGTAGCCTTTGGCAGGGCTGTAGGGGCAAGTGCTTTTACATAGACACAGACAAAGCTACCCCAGGTAGCCTCTAGCGCGGCAGTAGAAGCTAGTGCTGTTACACACAGAGAAAGCTACCCCAGGTAGCCTCTAGCAGGGCTGTAGGGGCAAGTGCTGTTACACAAACACAGAAAAAGCTACCTTAGGTAGCCTCTCGCAGGGCTGTAGGGGCAAGTGCTCTCACACAGATACAAACAAAGCTAACCCAGATAAATTCTAGCAGGGCTGACGGGGCAAGTGCTGTCAAAACATACATAGACAAAGTTACCCCAGTTAGCCTCTAGCGGGGATGTAGGGGCAAGTGCTCTCATACACAGACACAGAGAAAGCTACCCCAGGTACCCTCTAGCAATGCTGTAGGGGCAAGTGCTGTTACACAAACACAGACAAAGCTACCCCAGGTAGACTCTTTCTGGTTGTAGGGGCAAGTGCTTTGAGCAATAGCACCTATGAAGGCTACCGGCACTGTGGCTACACACACAGAGGGAGTGGGTGGCCAGCACCACCACGCCCGACCGCCTTTGACTCTCTCCCAGTTCTAGCGAGGTTTACAACACCACCATCACTCCCCACACACACACACCGTGCGCTAACCACTGTATCATCACTCCCCACTCACACACACAGTGCGCTAACCACTGCACCACCACTCCCCACTCAGACACACAATGCCCTAACCACTGCTCCACCACTCCCCACTCACACAGAGTGCGCTAACCACTGCACCACCACTCCCCACTCACACACAGTGCGCTAACCACTGCACCACCACTCCCCACTCACACACAGTGCGCTAACCACTGCACCACCACTCCCCACACACACTCAACGTGCGCTAACCACTGCACCACCACTCCCCCCACACAAATTATTTCGCGACTCAATGCTGCCCTCTTGTGGTAAAAATAAGAATCTCACTCACCAACTCACCCCCTCACTCAACCACCCACCCACTCATCCAGATGAAGCTACCCCAGGTAGCCTCTAGCTGGCTGTGGGAGCAAGTGCTGTTCCACAGACACTGACAAAGCTACCCCAGGTAGCCTCTAGCAGGGCTGTAGGGTCAAGTGCTGTCAAAACATACATAGACAAAGCTACCCCAGGTAGCCTCTAGCTGGTTGTCGGGGCAAATGTTGTCACAGAGACAAAGACAAAGCTACCCCAGGTAGACTCTTTCTGGTTGTAGGGGCAAGTGCTTTGAGCAATAGCACCTATGAAGGCTACCGGCACTGTGGCTACACACACAGAGGGAGTGGGTGGCCAGCACCACCACGCCCGACCGCCTTTGTCTCTCTCCCAGTTCTATCGATGTTTACAACACCACCACCATCACACCCCACACACACACACACATTGCGCTAACCACTGCACCACCACTCCCCACTCACACACAGTGCGCTAACCACTGCACCACCACTCTCCACTCACAAACAGTGCGCTAACCACTGCACCACCACTCCCCACACACACTCAACGTGCGCTAACCACTGCACCACCACTCCCCCCACACAAATTATTTCGCGACTCAATGCTGCCCTCTTGTGGTAAAAACTAGAATCTCACTCACCAACTCACCCCCTCACTCAAACACCCACCCACTCATCCAGACAAAGCTACCCCAGGTAGCCTCTAGCTGGCTGTGGGGGCAAGTGCTGTTCCACAGACACTGACAAAGCTACCCCAGGTAGCCTTTGGCAGGGCTGTAGGGGCAAGTGCTTTTACATAGACACAGACAAAGCTACCCCAGGTAGCCTCTAGCAGGGCTGTAGGGGCAAGGGCTGTTACACAAACACAGACAAAGCTACCCCAGGTAGCCTCTAGCAGGGCTGTAGGGGCAAGTGCTGTTACACAAACACAGACAAACCTACCTTAGGTAGCCTGTCGCGGGGCTGTAGGGGCAAGTGCTCTCACACAGATACAAACAAAGCTCACCCAGATAAATTCTAGCAGAGCTGTCGGGGCAAGTGCTGTCAAAACATACATAGACAAAGCTACCCCAGGTAGCCTCTAGCGGGGCTGTAGGGGCAAGTGCTCTCATACACAGACACAGACAAAGCTACCCCAGGTACACTCTAGCAATGCTGTAGGGGCAAGTGCTGTTACACAAACGCAGACAAAGCTACCCCAGGTAGCCTCTAGCTGGCTGTGGGGGCAAGTGCTGCTCCTCAGACACTGACAAAGCTACCCCAGGTAGCCTTTGGCAGGGCTGTAGGGGCAAGTGCTTTTACATAGACACAGACAAAGCTACCCCAGGTAGCCTCTAGCGCTGCTGTAGAGGCTAGTGCTGTTACACTCAGAGAAAGCTACCCCAGGTAGCCTCTAGCAGGGCTGTAGGGGCAAGTGCTGTTACACAAACACAGACAAAGCTACCGCAGGTAGCCTCTAGCAGGGCTGTAGGGGCAAGTGCTGTTACACAAACACAGACAAAGCTACCTTAGGTAGCCTCTCGCAGGGCTGTAGGGGCAAGTGCTCTCACAGAGATACAAACAAAGCTAACCCAGATAAATTCTAGCAGGGCTGTCGGGGCAAGTGCTGTCAAAACATACATAGAAAAAGCTACCCCAGGTAGCCTCTAGCGGGGCTGTAGGGGCAAGTGCTCTAATACACAGACACAGACAAAGCTACCCCAGGTACCCTCTAGCAATGCTGTAGGGGCAAGTGCTGTTACACAAACACAGACAAAGCTACCCCAGGTAGCCTCTATGAGGGCTAAAAGGGGCAAGTGCTGTTACACAAACACAGACAAAACTACCTTGGGTAGCCTCTCGCAGGGCTGTAGGGGCAATTGCTGCCACACAGATACAAAAAAGCTAACCCAGATAAATTCTAGCAGTGCTGTAGGGGCAAATGCTGTCAAAACATACATAGACAAAGCTACCCCAGGTAGCCTCTAGCTGGTTGTCGGGGCAAATGTTGTCACAGAGACACAGACAAAGCTACCCCAGGTAGAATCTTTCTGGTTGTAGGGGCAAGTGCTTTGAGCAATAGCACCTATGAAGGCTACCGTCACTGTGGCTACACACAGAGGGAGTGGGTGGCTGGCACCACCACGCCCGACCGCCTTTGTCTCTCTCCCAGTTCTAGCCCTGCTAGAGGCTACCTGGGGTAGCTTTGTCTGTGTCTGTGTATGCGTATGAGAGCACTTGCCCCTACAGCCCTGCTAAAGGCTGCCTAGGATAGCTTGTCTGTGTCTTTGTAGCAGCACTTGCCCCTAAAACCTGCTAGAGGCTACCTGGGGTAGCTTTGTCTGTGTGTAACAGCACTTGCCCCTACAGCCCCGCTAGAGGCTCCCTGGGGTACCTTTGTCCGTGTCTATGTAACAGCACTTGCCCCTACAGCCCTGCCAAAGGCAAACTGGGGTAGCTTTGTCAGTGTCTGTGGAACAGCACTTGCCCCTACAACCAGCTAGAGGCTACGTGGGGTAGCTTTGTCTGGATGAATGGGTGGGTGGGTGAGTGGGTGAGTTGGTGGGTGAGATTCTAGTTTTTTACCAGAAGAGGGCAGCATTGAGTCGCGAAATAATTTGTGTGGGGGGAGTGGTGGTGCAGTGGTTAGCACACGTTGAGTGTGTGTGGGGAGTGGTGGTGCAGTGGTTAGCGCACTGTGTGTGAGTGGGGAGTGGTGGTGCAGTGGTTAGCGCACTGTGTGTGAGTGGGGAGTGGTGGTGCAGTGGTTAGCGCACTCTGTGTGAGTGGGGAGTGGTGGGGCAGTGGTTAGGGCATTGTGTGTCTGAGTGGGGAGTGGTGGTGCAGTGGTTAGCGCACTGTGTGTGAGTAGGGAGTGATGGTGCAGTGGTTAGCGCACTGTGTGTGTGTGTGGGGAGTGATGGTGGTGGTGGTGTTGTAATGAGAGCACTTGCCCCTACAGCCTCGCTAGAGGCTATCTGGGGTAGCTTTGTCTATGCATGTTTTGACAGCACTTGCCCCGACAGCCCTGCTAGAGGCTACCTGGGGTAGCTTTGTCTGTGTCTGTGTATGCGTATGAGAGCACTTGCCCCTACAGCCCTGCTAAAGGCTGCCTAGGATAGCTTGTCTGTGTCTTTGTAGCAGCACTTGCCCCTAAAACCTGCTAGAGGCTCCCTGGGGTACCTTTGTCCGTGTCTATGTAACAGCACTTGCCCCTACAGCCCTGCCAAAGGCAAACTGGGGTAGCTTTGTCAGTGTCTGTGGAACAGCACTTGCCCCTACAACCAGCTAGAGGCTACGTGGGGTAGCTTTGTCTGGATGAATGGGTGGGTGGGTGAGTGGGTGAGTTGGTGGGTGAGATTCTAGTTTTTTACCAGAAGAGGGCAGCATTGAGTCGCGAAATAATTTGTGTGGGGGGAGTGGTGGTGCAGTGGTTAGCACACGTTGAGTGTGTGTGGGGAGTGGTGGTGCAGTGGTTAGCGCACTGTGTGTGAGTGGGGAGTGGTGGTGCAGTGGTTAGCGCACTGTGTGTGAGTGGGGAGTGGTGGTGCAGTGGTTAGCGCACTCTGTGTGAGTGGGGAGTGGTGGGGCAGTGGTTAGGGCATTGTGTGTCTGAGTGGGGAGTGGTGGTGCAGTGGTTAGCGCACTGTGTGTGAGTAGGGAGTGATGGTGCAGTGGTTAGCGCACTGTGTGTGTGTGTGGGGAGTGATGGTGGTGGTGGTGTTGTAATGAGAGCACTTGCCCCTACAGCCTCGCTAGAGGCTATCTGGGGTAGCTTTGTCTATGCATGTTTTGACAGCACTTGCCCCGACAGCCCTGCTAGAGGCTACCTGGGGTAGCTTTGTCTGTGTCTGTGTATGCGTATGAGAGCACTTGCCCCTACAGCCCTGCTAAAGGCTGCCTAGGATAGCTTGTCTGTGTCTTTGTAGCAGCACTTGCCCCTAAAACCTGCTAGAGGCTCCCTGGGGTACCTTTGTCTGTGTCTATGTAACAGCACTTGCCCCTACAGCCCTGCCAAAGGCAAACTGGGGTAGCTTTGTCAGTGTCTGTGGAACAGCACTTGCCCCTACAACCAGCTAGAGGCTACGTGGGGTAGCTTTGTCTGGATGAATGGGTGGGTGGGTGAGTGGGTGAGTTGGTGAGTGAGATTCTAGTTTTTTACCAGAAGAGGGCAGCATTGAGTCGCGAAATAATTTGTGTGGGGGGAGTGGTGGTGCAGTGGTTAGCACACGTTGAGTGTGTGTGGGGAGTGGTGGTGCAGTGGTTAGCGCACTGTGTGTGAGTGGGGAGTGGTGGTGCAGTGGTTAGCGCACTGTGTGTGAGTGGGGAGTGGTGGTGCAGTGGTTAGCGCACTCTGTGTGAGTGGGGAGTGGTGGAGCAGTGGTTAGGGCATTGTGTGTCTGAGTGGGGAGTGGTGGTGCAGTGGTTAGCGCACTGTGTGTGTGAGTAGGGAGTGATGGTGCAGTGGTTAGCGCACTGTGTGTGTGTGTGGGGAGTGATGGTGGTGGTGGTGTTGTAAACATCGCTAGAACAGGGAGAGAGACAAAGGCGGTCGGGCGTGGTGGTGCTAGCCACCCACTCCCTCTGTGTGTGTAGCCACAGTGCCGGTAGCCTTCATAGGCGCTATTGCTCACAGCACTTGCCCCTACAGTCCTGCTAAAGGCTACCTGGGCGTAACTTTGTCTGTGTGACAGCACTTGCCCCTACAACCAGAAAGAGTCTACCTGGGGTAGCTTTGTCTGTGTTTGTTTAACAGCACTTGCCCCTACAGCATTGCTAGAGGGTACCTGGGGTAGCTTTGTCTGTGTCTGTGTATTAGAGCACTTGCCCCTACAGCCCCGCTAGAGGCTACCTGGGGTAGCTTTTTCTATGTATATTTTGATAGCACTTGCCCCGACAGCCCTGCTAGAATTTATCTGGGTTAGCTTTGTTTGTATCTCTGTGCGAGCACTTGCCCCTACAGCCCTGCGAGAGGCTACCTAAGGTAGCTTTGTCTGTGTTTGTGTAACAGCACTTGCCCCTACAGCCCGGCTAGAGGCTACCTGCGGTAGCTTTGTCTGTGTTTGTGTAACAGCACTTGCCCCTACAGCCCTGCTAGAGGCTACCTGGGGTAGCTTTCTCTGAGTGTAACAGCACTAGCCTCTACAGCCGCGCTAGAGGCTACCTGGGGTAGCTTTGTCTGTGTCTATGTAAAAGCACTTGCCCCTACAGCCCTGCCAAAGGCTACCTGGGGTAGCTTTGTCAGTGTCTGTGGAGCAGCACTTGCCCCCACAGCCAGCTAGAGGCTACCTGGGGTAGCTTTGTCTGCGTTTGTGTAACAGCACTTGCCCCTACAGCATTGCTAGAAGGTACCTGGGGTAGCTTTGTCTGTGTCTGTGTATGAGAGCACTTGCCCCTACAGCCCCGCTAGAGGCTACCTGGGGTAGCTTTGTCTATGTATGTTTTGACAGCACTTGCCCCGACAGCTCTGCTAGAATTTATCTGGGTGAGCTTTGTTTGTATCTGTGTGATAGCACTTGCCCCTACAGCCCCGCGACAGGCTACCTAAGGTAGCTTTGTCTGTGTTTGTGTAACAGCACTTGCCCCTACAGCCCTGCTAGAGGCTACGTGGAGTAGCTTTGTCTGTGTTTGTGTAACAGCACTTGCCCCTACAGCCCTGCTAGAGGCTACCTGGGGTAGCTTTGTCTGTGTCTATGTAAAAGTACTTGCCCCTACAGCCCTGCCAAAGGCTACCTGGGGTAGCTTTGTCAGTGTCTGTGGAACAGCACTTGCCCCCACAGCCAGCTAGAGGCTACCTGGGGTAGCTTTGTCTGGATGAGTGGGTGGGTGTTTGAGTGAGGGGGTGAGTTGGTGAGTGAGATTCTAGTTTTTACCACAAGAGGGCAGCATTGAGTCGCGAAATAATTTGTGTGGGGGGAGTGGTGGTGCAGTGGTTAGCGCACGTTGAGTGTGTGTGGGGAGTGGTGGTGCAGTGGTTAGCGCACTGTGTGTGAGTGGAGAGTGGTGGTGCAGTGGTTAGCGCACTGTGTGTGAGTGGGGAGTGGTGGTGCAGTGGTTAGCGCAATGTGTGTGTGTGTGTGGCGAGTGATGGTGGTGGTGTTGTAAACATCGCTAGAACTGGGAGAGAGACAAAGGCGGTCGGGCGTGGTGGTGCTGGCCACCCACTCCCTCTGTGTGTGTAGCCACAGTGCCGGTAGCCTTCATAGGTGCTATTGCTCAAAGCACTTGCCCCTACAACCAGAAAGAATCTACCTGGGGTAGCTTTGTTTGTGTCTCTGTGACAACATTTGCCCCGACAACCAGCTAGAGGCTACCTGGGGTAGCTTTGTCTATGTATGTTTTGACAGCACTTGCCCCTACAGCCCTGCTAGAATTTATCTGGGTTAGCTTTTTTGTATCTGTGTGGCAGCAATTGCCCCTACAGCCCTGCGAGAGGCTACCTAAGGTAGCTTTGTCTGTGTTTGTGTAACAGCACTTGTCCCTACAGCATTGCTAGAGGGTACCTGGGGTAGCTTTGTCTGTGTCTGTGTATGAGAGCACTTGCCCCTACAGCCCCGCTAGAGGCTACCTGGGGTAGCTTTGTCTATGTATGTTTTGACAGCACTTGCCCCGACAGCCCTGATAGAATGTATCTGGGTTAGCTTTGTTTGTATCTGTGTGACAGCACTTGGCCCTACAGCCCTGCGAGAGGCTACCTAAGGTAGCTTTGTCTGTGTTTGTGTAAAAGCACTTGCCCCTACAGCCGCGCTAGAGGCTACCTGGGGTAGCGTTGTCTGTGTCTATGTAACAGCACTTGCCCCTACAGCCCTGCTAAATGCTACCTGGGGTAGCTTTGTCAGTGTCTGTGGAACAGCACTTGCCCCCACAGCCAGCTAGAGGCTACCTGGGGTAGCTTTGTCTGGATGAGTGGGTGGGTGGTTGAGTGACGGGGTGAGTTGGTGAGTGAGATTCTAGTTTTTACCACAAGAGGGCAGCATTGAGTCGCAAAATAATTTGTGTGGGGGGAGTGGTGGTGCAGTGGTTAGCGCACGTTCAGTGTGTGTGGGGAGTGGTGGTGCAGTGGGTAGCGCACTGTGTGTGAGTGGGGAGTGGTGGTGCAGTGGTTAGCGCACTGTGTGTGAGTGGGGAGTGGTGGTGCAGTGGTTAGCGCACTCTGTGTGAGTGGGGAGTGGTGGGGCAGTGGTTAGGGCATTGTGTGTCTGAGTGGGGAGTGGTGGTGCAGTGGTTAGCGCACTGTGTGTGTGAGTGGGGAGTGATGGTGCAGTGGTTAGCGCACTGTATGTGTGTGTGGGGAGTGATGGTGGTGGTGGTGTTGTAAACATCGCTAGAACTGGGAGAGAGACAAAGGCGGTCGGGCGTGGTGGTGCTGGCCACCCACTCCCTCTGTGTGTGTTTCCACAGTGCCGGTAGCCTTCATAGGTGCTATTGCTCAAAGCACTTGCCCCTACAACCAGAAAGATTCTACCTGGGGTAGCTTTGTCTGTGTCTCTGTGACAACATTTGCCCCGACAACCAGCTAGAGGCTACCTGGGGTAGGTTTGTCTATGTATGTTTTGACAGCACTTGCCCCTACAGCACTGCTAGAATTTTTCTTGGTTAGCTTTTTTGTATCTGTGTGGCAGCAATTGCCCCTACTGCCCTGCGAGAGGCTACCTAAGGTAGCTTTGTCTGTGTTTTTGTAACAGCACTTGCCCCTATAGCCCTGCTAGAGGCTACATGGGGTAGCTTTTTCTGTGTTTGTGTAACAGCACTTGCCCCTACAGCATTGCTAGAGGGTGCCTGGGGTAGCTTTGTCTGTGTCTGTGTATGAGAGCACTTGCCCCTACAGCCCCGCTAGAGGCTACCTGGGGTAGCTTTGTCTATGTATGTTTTGACAGCACTTGCCCCGACAGCCCTGCTAGAATTTATCTGGGTTAGCTTTGTTTGTAACTGTGTGAGAGCACTTGCCCCACAGCACTGCGAGAGGCTACCTAAGGTAGCTTTGTATGTGTTTGTGTAACAGCACTTGCCCCTACAGCCCTGCTAGAGGCTACCTGGGGTAGCTTTGTATGTGTTTGTGTAACAGCACTTGCCCCTACAGCCCTGCTAGAGGCTACCTGGGGTAGCTTTCTCTGTGTGCAAAAGCACTAGCCTCTACAGCCACGCTAAAGGCTACCTGGGGTAGCTTTGTCTGTGTCTATGTAACAGCACTTGCGCCTACAGCCCTGGCAAAGGCTACCTGGGGTAGCTTTGTCAGTGTTTGTGGAACAGCACTTGCCCCCACAGCCAACTAGCGGCTACCTGGGGTAGCTTTGTCTGGATGAGTGGGTGGGTGGTTGAGTGAGGGGGTGAGTTGGTGAGTGAGATTCTAATTTTGTACCACAAGAGGGCAGCATTGAGTCGCGAAATAATTTGTTTGTGGGGAGTGGTGGTGCAGTGGTTAGCGCACGTTGAGTGTGTGTGGGGAGTGGTGGTGCAGTGGTTAGCGCACTGTGTGTGAGTGGGGAGTGGTGGTGCAGTGGTTAGCGCACTGTGTGTGAGTGGGGAGTGGTGGTGCAGTGGTTAGCGCACTGTGTGTGAGTGGGGAGTGGTGGAGCAGTGGTTAGGGCATTGTGTGTCTGAGTGGGGAGTGGTGGTGCAGTGGTTAGCGCACTGTGTGTGTGAGTGGGGAGTGATGGTGCAGTGGTTAGCGCACTGTGTGTGTGTGGGGAGTGATGGTGGTGGTGGTGTTGTAAACATCGCTAGAACTGGGAGAGAGACAAAGGCGGTCGGGCGTGGTGGTCCTTGCCACCAACTCCCTCTGTGTGTGTAGCCACATTGCCGGTAGCCTTCATAGGCGCTATTGTTCACAGCACTTGCCCCTACAGTCCTGCTAAAGGCTACCTGGGCGTAACTTTGTCTGTGTGACAGAACTTGCCCCTACAACCAGAAAGAGTCTACCTGGGGTAGCTTTGTCTGTGTCTCTGCGACAACATTTGCCCCGACAACCAGCTAGAGGCTACCTGGGGTAGCTTTGTCTATGTATGTTTTGACAGCACTTGCCCCTACAGCCCTGCTAGAATTTATCTGGGTTAGCTTTTTTGTATCTGTGTGGCAGCACTTGCCCCTACAGCCCTGCGAGAGGCTACCTAAGGTAGCTTTGTCTGTGTTTGTGTAACAGCACTTGCCCCTATAGCCCTCCTAGAGGCTACCTGGGGTAGCTTTGTCTGTGTTTGTGTAACTGCACTTGCCCCTACAGCATTGCTAGAGGGTACCTGGGGTAGCTTTGGCTGTGTCTGTGTATGAGAGCACTTTCCCCTACAGCCCCGCTAGAGGCTACCTGGGGTAGCTTTGTCTATGTATGTTTTGACAGCACTTGCCCCGACAGCCCTGCTAGAATTTATCTGCGTTAGCTTTGTTTGTATCTGTGTGAGAGCACTTGCCCCTACAGCCCCGCTAGAGGCTATCTGGGGTACCTTTGTCTGTGTCTATGTAACAGCACTTGTCCCTACAGCCCTGCCAAAGGCTACCTGGGGTAGCTTTGTCAGTGTCTGTGGAACAGCACTTGCCCCTCCAACCAGCTAGAGGCTACGTGGGGTAGCTTTGTCTGGATGAATGGGTGGGTGGGTGAGTGGATGAGTTGGTGAGTGAGATTCTACTTTTTTACCACAAGAGGGCAGCATTGAGTCGCGAAATAAGTTGTGTGGGGGGAGTGTTGGTGCAGTGGTTAGCGCACGTTGAGTGTGCGTGTGGGGAGTGGTGGTGCAGCGGTTAGCGCACTGTGTTTGAGTGGGGAGTGGTGGTGCAGTGGTTAGCGCACTGTGTGTGAGTGGGGAGTGGTGGTGCAGTGGTTAGCGCACTCTGTGTGAGTGGGGAGTGGTGGAGCAGTGGTTAGGGCATTGTGTGTCTGAGTGGGGAGTGGTGGCCCAGTGGTTAGCGCACTGTGTGTGTGAGTGGGGAGTGATGGTGCAGTGGTTAGCGCACTGTGTGTGTGTGTGGGGAGTGATGGTGGTGGTGGTGTTGTAAACATCGCTAGAACTGGGAGAGAGACAAAGGCGGTCGGGCGTGGTGGTGCTGGCCACCCACTCCCTCTGTGTGTGTAGCCACAGTGCCGGTAGCCTTCATAGTCGCTATTGCTCACAGCACTTACCCCTACAGTCCTGCTATAGGCTACCTGGGCGTAACTTTGTCTGTGTGACAGCACTTGCCCCTACAACCAGAAAGAGTCTACCTGGGGTAGCTTTGTCTGTGTCTCTGTGACAACATTTGCCCCGACAACCAGCTAGAGGCTACCTGGGGTAGGTTTGTCTATGTATGTTTTGACAGCACTTGCCCCTACAGCCCTGCTAGAATTTATCTGGGTTAGCTTTGTTTGTATCTGTGTGAGAGCACTTGCCCCTACAGCCCTGCGAGAGGCTACCTAAGGTAGCTTTGTCTGTGTTTGTGTAACAACACTTGCCCCTATAGCCCTGCTAGAGGCTACCTGGGGTAGCTTTGTCTGTTTGTGTAACAGCACTTGCTCCTACTGCATTGCTAGAGGGTACCCGACAACCAGCTAGAGGCTACCTGGGGTAGGTTTGTCTATGTATGTTTTGACAGCACTTGCCCCTACAGCACTGCTAGAATTTTTCTTGGTTAGCTTTTTTGTATCTGTGTGGCAGCAATTGCCCCTACTGCCCTGCGAGAGGCTACCTAAGGTAGCTTTGTCTGTGTTTTTGTAACAGCACTTGCCCCTATAGCCCTGCTAGAGGCTACATGGGGTAGCTTTTTCTGTGTTTGTGTAACAGCACTTGCCCCTACAGCATTGCTAGAGGGTGCCTGGGGTAGCTTTGTCTGTGTCTGTGTATGAGAGCACTTGCCCCTACAGCCCCGCTAGAGGCTACCTGGGGTAGCTTTGTCTATGTATGTTTTGACAGCACTTGCCCCGACAGCCCTGCTAGAATTTATCTGGGTTAGCTTTGTTTGTAACTGTGTGAGAGCACTTGCCCCACAGCACTGCGAGAGGCTACCTAAGGTAGCTTTGTATGTGTTTGTGTAACAGCACTTGCCCCTACAGCCCTGCTAGAGGCTACCTGGGGTAGCTTTGTATGTGTTTGTGTAACAGCACTTGCCCCTACAGCCCTGCTAGAGGCTACCTGGGGTAGCTTTCTCTGTGTGCAAAAGCACTAGCCTCTACAGCCACGCTAAAGGCTACCTGGGGTAGCTTTGTCTGTGTCTATGTAACAGCACTTGCGCCTACAGCCCTGGCAAAGGCTACCTGGGGTAGCTTTGTCAGTGTTTGTGGAACAGCACTTGCCCCCACAGCCAACTAGCGGCTACCTGGGGTATCTTTGTCTGGATGAGTGGGTGGGTGGTTGAGTGAGGGGGTGAGTTGGTGAGTGAGATTCTAATTTTGTACCACAAGAGGGCAGCATTGAGTCGCGAAATAATTTGTTTGTGGGGAGTGGTGGTGCAGTGGTTAGCGCACGTTGAGTGTGTGTGGGGAGTGGTGGTGCAGTGGTTAGCGCACTGTGTGTGAGTGGGGAGTGGTGGTGCAGTGGTTAGCGCACTGTGTGTGAGTGGGGAGTGGTGGTGCAGTGGTTAGCGCACTGTGTGTGAGTGGGGAGTGGTGGAGCAGTGGTTAGGGCATTGTGTGTCTGAGTGGGGAGTGGTGGTGCAGTGGTTAGCGCACTGTGTGTGTGAGTGGGGAGTGATGGTGCAGTGGTTAGCGCACTGTGTGTGTGTGGGGAGTGATGGTGGTGGTGGTGTTGTAAACATCGCTAGAACTGGGAGAGAGACAAAGGCGGTCGGGCGTGGTGGTCCTTGCCACCAACTCCCTCTGTGTGTGTAGCCACATTGCCGGTAGCCTTCATAGGCGCTATTGTTCACAGCACTTGCCCCTACAGTCCTGCTAAAGGCTACCTGGGCGTAACTTTGTCTGTGTGACAGAACTTGCCCCTACAACCAGAAAGAGTCTACCTGGGGTAGCTTTGTCTGTGTCTCTGCGACAACATTTGCCCCGACAACCAGCTAGAGGCTACCTGGGGTAGCTTTGTCTATGTATGTTTTGACAGCACTTGCCCCTACAGCCCTGCTAGAATTTATCTGGGTTAGCTTTTTTGTATCTGTGTGGCAGCACTTGCCCCTACAGCCCTGCGAGAGGCTACCTAAGGTAGCTTTGTCTGTGTTTGTGTAACAGCACTTGCCCCTATAGCCCTCCTAGAGGCTACCTGGGGTAGCTTTGTCTGTGTTTGTGTAACTGCACTTGCCCCTACAGCATTGCTAGAGGGTACCTGGGGTAGCTTTGGCTGTGTCTGTGTATGAGAGCACTTTCCCCTACAGCCCCGCTAGAGGCTACCTGGGGTAGCTTTGTCTATGTATGTTTTGACAGCACTTGCCCCGACAGCCCTGCTAGAATTTATCTGCGTTAGCTTTGTTTGTATCTGTGTGAGAGCACTTGCCCCTACAGCCCCGCTAGAGGCTATCTGGGGTACCTTTGTCTGTGTCTATGTAACAGCACTTGTCCCTACAGCCCTGCCAAAGGCTACCTGGGGTAGCTTTGTCAGTGTCTGTGGAACAGCACTTGCCCCTCCAACCAGCTAGAGGCTACGTGGGGTAGCTTTGTCTGGATGAATGGGTGGGTGGGTGAGTGGATGAGTTGGTGAGTGAGATTCTACTTTTTTACCACAAGAGGGCAGCATTGAGTCGCGAAATAAGTTGTGTGGGGGGAGTGTTGGTGCAGTGGTTAGCGCACGTTGAGTGTGCGTGTGGGGAGTGGTGGTGCAGCGGTTAGCGCACTGTGTTTGAGTGGGGAGTGGTGGTGCAGTGGTTAGCGCACTGTGTGTGAGTGGGGAGTGGTGGTGCAGTGGTTAGCGCACTCTGTGTGAGTGGGGAGTGGTGGAGCAGTGGTTAGGGCATTGTGTGTCTGAGTGGGGAGTGGTGGCCCAGTGGTTAGCGCACTGTGTGTGTGAGTGGGGAGTGATGGTGCAGTGGTTAGCGCACTGTGTGTGTGTGTGGGGAGTGATGGTGGTGGTGGTGTTGTAAACATCGCTAGAACTGGGAGAGAGACAAAGGCGGTCGGGCGTGGTGGTGCTGGCCACCCACTCCCTCTGTGTGTGTAGCCACAGTGCCGGTAGCCTTCATAGTCGCTATTGCTCACAGCACTTGCCCCTACAGTCCTGCTATAGGCTACCTGGGCGTAACTTTGTCTGTGTGACAGCACTTGCCCCTACAACCAGAAAGAGTCTACCTGGGGTAGCTTTGTCTGTGTCTCTGTGACAACATTTGCCCCGACAACCAGCTAGAGGCTACCTGGGGTAGGTTTGTCTATGTATGTTTTGACAGCACTTGCCCCTACAGCCCTGCTAGAATTTATCTGGGTTAGCTTTGTTTGTATCTGTGTGAGAGCACTTGCCCCTACAGCCCTGCGAGAGGCTACCTAAGGTAGCTTTGTCTGTGTTTGTGTAACAACACTTGCCCCTATAGCCCTGCTAGAGGCTACCTGGGGTTGCTTTGTCTGTTTGTGTAACAGCACTTGCTCCTACTGCATTGCTAGAGGGTACCTGGGGTAGCTTTGTCTGTGTCTGTGTATGAGAGCACTTGCCCCTACAGCCCCGCTAGAGGCTACCTGGGGTAGCTTTGTCTATGTATGTTTTGACAGCACTTGCCCCGACAGCCCTGCTAGAATTTATCTGGGTTAGCTTTGTTTGTATCTGTGTGAGAGCACTTGCCCCTACAGCCCTGCGAGAGGCTACGTAAGGTAGCTTTGTGTGTGTTTGTGTAACAGCACTTGCCCCTACAGCCCTGCTAGAGGCTACCTGGGGTAGCTTTGTGTTTGTGTAACAGCACTTGCCCCTACAGCCCTGCTAGAGGCTACCTGGGGTAGCTTTCTCTGAGTGTAACAGCACTAGCCTCTACAGCCGCGCTAAAGGCTACCTGGGGTAGCTTTGTCTGTGTCTATGTAAAAGCACTTGCCCCTACAGCCCTGCCAAAGGCTACCTGGGGTAGCTTTGTCAGTGTCTGTGGAACAGCACTTGCCCCCACAGCCAGCTAGAGGCTACCTGGGGTAGCTTTGTCTGGATGAGTGGGTGGGTGGTTGAGTGAGGGGGTGAGTTGGTGAGTGAGATTCTAGTTTTTACCACAAGAGGGCAGCATTGAGTCGCGAAATAATTTGTGTGGGGGGAGTGGTGGTGCAGTGGTTAGCGCACTGTATGTGAGTGGGGAGTGGTGGAGCAGTGGTTAGGGCATTGTGTGTCTGAGTGGGGAGTGGTGGTGCAGTGGTTAGCGCACTGTGTGTGTGAGTGGGGAATGATGGTGCAGTGGTTAGCGCACTGTGTGTGTGTGTGTGTGGGGAGTGATGGTGGTGGTGTTGTAAACATCGCTAGAACTGGGAGAGAGACAACGGCGGTCGGGCGTGGTGGTGGTGGCCACCCACTCCCTCTGTGTGTGAGTGGGGAGTGGTGGTGCAGTGGTTAGCGCACCCGGGCGGTCCTGGGCGGTCCCGGGCGGTCCCGTGTCGTCCCGGGCGGTCCCGGACGGTCCCGGGCAGTCCCGGGCGGTCTCGGGCGGTCCCGGGCGTTCCAGGGCGGTCCCCGGGCGGTCCCCGGGCCGTCCCCGGGCCGTCCCCGGGCCGTCCCCGGGCCGTCCCCCGGGCCGTCCCCCGGGCCGTCCCCCGGGCCGTCCCCCGGGCCGTCCCCCGGGCCGTCCCCCGGGCCGTCCCCCGGGCCGTCCCCCGGGCCGTCCCCCGGGCCGTCCCCCGGGCCGTCCCCCGGGCCGTCCCCCGGCCGTCCCCCGGGCCGTCCCCCGGGCCGTCCCCCGGGCCGTCCCCCGGGCCGTCCCCCGGGCCGTCCCCCGGGCCGTCCCCCGGGCCGTCCCCCGGGCCGTCCCCCGGGCCGTCCCCCGGGCCGTCCCCCGGGCCGTCCCCCGGGCCGTCCCCCGGGCCGTCCCCCGGGCCGTCCCCCGGGCCGTCCCCCGGGCCGTCCCCCGGGCCGTCCCCCGGGCCGTCCCCCGGGCCGTCCCCCGGGCCGTCCCCCGGGCCGTCCCCCGGGCCGTCCCCCGGGCCGTCCCCCGGGCCGTCCCCCGGGCCGTCCCCCGGGCCGTCCCCCGGGCCGTCCCCCGGGCCGTCCCCCGGGCCGTCCCCCGGGCCGTCCCCCGGGCCGTCCCCCGGGCCGTCCCCCGGGCCGTCCCCCGGGCCGTCCCCCGGGCCGTCCCCCGGGCCGTCCCCCGGGCCGTCCCCCGGGCCGTCCCCCGGGCCGTCCCCCGGGCCGTCCCCAGGGGCGTCCCCCGGGGCGTCCCCCGGGCCGTCCCCCGGGCCGTCCCCCGGGCCGTCCCCCGGGCCGTCCCCCGGGCCGTCCCCCGGGCCGTCCCCCGGGCCGTCCCCCGGGCCGTCCCCCGGGCCGTCCCCCGGGCCGTCCCCCGGGCCGTCCCCCGGGCCGTCCCCCGGGCCGTCCCCCGGGCCGTCCCCCGGGCCGTCCCCCGGGCCGTCCCCCGGGCCGTCCCCCGGGCCGTCCCCCGGGCCGTCCCCCGGGCCGTCCCCCGGGCCGTCCCCCGGGCCGTCCCCCGGGCCGTCCCCCGGGCCGTCCCCCGGGCCGTCCCCCGGGCCGTCCCCCGGGCCGTCCCCCGGGCCGTCCCCCGGGCCGTCCCCCGGGCCGTCCCCCGGGCCGTCCCCCGGGCCGTCCCCCGGGCCGTCCCCCGGGCCGTCCCCCGGGCCGTCCCCCGGGCCGTCCCCCGGGCCGTCCCCCGGGCCGTCCCCCGGGCCGTCCCCCGGGCCGTCCCCCGGGCCGTCCCCCGGGCCGTCCCCCGGGCCGTCCCCCGGGCCGTCCCCCGGGCCGTCCCCCGGGCCGTCCCCCGGGCCGTCCCCCGGGCCGTCCCCCGGGCCGTCCCCCGGGCCGTCCCCCGGGCCGTCCCCCGGGCCGTCCCCCGGGCCGTCCCCCGGGCCGTCCCCCGGGCCGTCCCCCGGGCCGTCCCCCGGGCCGTCCCCCGGGCCGTCCCCCGGGCCGGTCCCCCGGGCCGGTCCCCGGGCCGTCCCCCGGGCCGGTCCCCGGGCCGGTCCCCCGGCCGGTCCCCGGGCCGGTCCCCGGGCCGGTCCCCGGGCCGGTCCCCGGGCCGTCCCCGGGCCGGTCCCCGGGCCGTCCCCGGGCCGTCCCCCGGGCCGTCCCCCGGGCCGTCCCCCGGGCCGTCCCCCGGGCCGTCCCCCGGGCCGTCCCCGGGCCGGTCCCCCGGGCCGGTCCCCGGGCCGGTCCCCGGGCCGGTCCCCGGGGCCGGTCCCCGGGCCGGTCCCCGGGCCGGTCCCCGGGCCGTCCCCCGGGCCGTCCCCCGGGCCGTCCCCCGGGCCGTCCCCCGGGCCGTCCCCCGGGCCGTCCCCCGGGCCGTCCCCCGGGCCGTCCCCCGGGCCGTCCCCCGGGCCGTCCCCCGGGCCGTCCCCCGGGCCGTCCCCCGGGCCGTCCCCCGGGCCGTCCCCCGGGCCGTCCCCCGGGCCGTCCCCCGGGCCGTCCCCCGGGCCGTCCCCCGGGCCGTCCCCCGGGCCGTCCCCCGGGCCGTCCCCCGGGCCGTCCCCCGGGCCGTCCCCCGGGCCGTCCCCCGGGCCGTCCCCCGGGCCGTCCCCCGGGCCGTCCCCCGGGCCGTCCCCCGGGCCGTCCCCCGGGCCGTCCCCCGGGCCGTCCCCCGGGCCGTCCCCCGGGCCGTCCCCCGGGCCGTCCCCCGGGCCGGTCCCCCGGGCCGGTCCCCCGGGCCGGTCCCCGGGCCGTCACCCGGGCCGGTCCCCGGGCCGTCCCCCGGGCCGGTCCCCGGGCCGGTCCCCGGGCCGTCCCCCGGGCCGTCCCCCGGGCCGGGTCCCGGGCCGGTCCCCGGGCCGGTCCCCGGGCCGTCCCCCGGGCCGGTCCCCCGGGCCGGTCCCCGGGCCGGTCCCCGGGCCGGTCCCCGGGCCGGTCCCCGGGCCGGTCCCCGGGCCGGTCCCCGGGCCGGTCCCCGGGCCGGTCCCCGGGCCGGTCCCCGGGCCGTCCCCGGGCCGGTCCCCGGGCCGGTCCCCGGGCCGTCCCCCGGGCCGTCCCCCGGGCCGTCCCCCGGGCCGTCCCCCGGGCCGTCCCCGGGCCGTCCCCCGGGCCGTCCCCCGGGCCGTCCCC
The DNA here is from genome assembly GCF_048934315.1 of Petromyzon marinus. Lineage (NCBI taxonomy): Eukaryota > Metazoa > Chordata > Hyperoartia > Petromyzontiformes > Petromyzontidae > Petromyzon > Petromyzon marinus. The sequence goes on along the minus strand of NW_027422718.1, from coordinate 258,862 downwards.
CGGGCCGTCCCCCGGGCCGTCCCCCGGGCCGTCCCCCGGGCCGTCCCCCGGGCCGTCCCCCGGGCCGTCCCCGGGCCGTCCCCCGGGCCGTCCCCCGGGCCGTCCCCCGGGCCGTCCCCCGGGCCGGTCCCCGGGCCGTCCCCCGGGCCGGTCCCCGGGCCGGTCCCCGGGCCGTCCCCCGGGCCGGTCCCCGGGCCGGTCCCCGGGCCGGTCCCCGGGCCGGTCCCCGGGCCGGTCCCCGGGCCGGTCCCCGGGCCGTCCCCCGGGCCGTCCCCGGGCCGGTCCCCGGGCCGGTCCCCGGGCCGTCCCCGGGCCGGTCGCCCGGGCCGGTCCCCGGGCCGGTCCCCGGGCCGGTCCCCGGGCCGGTCCCCGGGCCGGTCCCCGGGCCGGTCCCCGGGCCGGTCCCCCGGGCCGTCCCCCGGGCCGTCCCCCGGGCCGTCCCCCGGGCCGTCCCCCGGGCCGTCCCCCGGGCCGTCCCCCGGGCCGTCCCCCGGTCCGTCCCCCGGGCCGTCCCCCGGGCCGTCCCCCGGGCCGTCCCCGGGGCCGTCCGCCGGGCCGTCCCCCGGGCCGTCCCCCGGGCCGTCCCCCGGGCCGTCCCCCGGGCCGTCCCCCGGGCCGTCCCCCGGGCCGTCCCCCGGGCCGTCCCCCGGGCCGTCCCCCGGGCCGTCCCCGGGCCGTCCCCCGGGCCGTCCCCGGGCCGTCCCCCGGGCCGTCCCCCGGGCCGTCCCCCGGGCCGTCCCCCGGGCCGTCCCCCGGGCCGTCCCCCGGGCCGTCCCCCGGGCCGTCCCCCGGGCCGTCCCCCGGGCCGTCCCCCGGGCCGTCCCCCGGGCCGTCCCCCGGGCCGTCCCCCGGGCCGTCCCCCGGGCCGTCCCCCGGGCCGTCCCCCGGGCCGTCCCCCGGGCCGTCCCCCGGGCCGTCCCCCGGGCCGTCCCCCGGGCCGTCCCCCGGGCCGTCCCCCGGGCCGTCCCCCGGGCCGTCCCCCGGGCCGTCCCCCGGGCCGTCCCCCGGGCCGTCCCCCGGGCCGTCCCCCGGGCCGTCCCCCGGGCCGTCCCCCGGGCCGTCCCCCGGGCCGTCCCCCGGGCCGTCCCCCGGGCCGTCCCCCGGGCCGTCCCCCGGGCCGTCCCCCGGGCCGTCCCCCGGGCCGTCCCCCGGGCCGTCCCCCGGGCCGTCCCCCGGGCCGTCCCCCGGGCCGTCCCCCGGGCCGTCCCCCGGGCCGTCCCCCGGGCCGTCCCCCGGGCCGTCCCCCGGGCCGTCCCCCGGGCCGTCCCCCGGGCCGTCCCCCGGGCCGTCCCCCGGGCCGTCCCCCGGGCCGTCCCCCGGGCCGTCCCCCGGGCCGTCCCCCGGGCCGTCCCCCGGGCCGTCCCCCGGGCCGTCCCCCGGGCGTCCCCCGGGCCGTCCCCCGGGCCGTCCCCCGGGCCGTCCCCCGGGCCGTCCCCCGGGCCGTCCCCCGGGCCGTCCCCCGGGCCGTCCCCCGGGCCGTCCCCCGGGCCGTCCCCCGGGCCGTCCCCCGGGCCGTCCCCGGGCCGTCCCCCGGGCCGTCCCCCGGGCCGTCCCCCGGGCCGTCCCCGGGCCGGTCCCCGGGCCGTCCCCGGGCCGGTCCCCGGGCCGTCCCCGGGCCGTCCCCCGGGCCGTCCCCCGGGCCGTCCCCCGGGCCGTCCCCCGGGCCGTCCCCCGGGCCGTCCCCCGGGCCGTCCCCCGGGCGTCCCCCGGGCCGTCCCCCGGGCCGTCCCCCGGGCCGTCCCCCGGGCCGTCCCCCGGGCCGTCCCCCGGGCCGTCCCCCGGGCCGTCCCCCGGGCCGTCCCCCGGGCCGTCCCCCGGGCCGTCCCCCGGGCCGTCCCCCGGGCCGTCCCCCGGGCCGTCCCCCGGGCCGTCCCCCGGGCCGTCCCCCGGGCCGTCCCCCGGGCCGTCCCCCGGGCCGTCCCCCGGGCCGTCCCCCGGGCCGTCCCCCGGGCCGTCCCCCGGGCCGTCCCCCGGGCCGTCCCCCGGGCCGTCCCCCGGGCCGTCCCCGGGCCGTCCCCCGGGCCGTCCCCCGGGCCGTCCCCCGGGCCGTCCCCCGGGCCGTCCCCCGGGCCGTCCCCGGGCCGTCCCCCGGGCCGTCCCCCGGGCCGTCCCCCGGGCCGTCCCCCCGGGCCGTCCCCCGGGCCGTCCCCCGGGCCGTCCCCCGGGCCGTCCCCCGGGCCGTCCCCCGGGCCGTCCCCCGGGCCGTCCCCCGGGCCGTCCCCCGGGCCGTCCCCCGGGCCGTCCCCCGGGCCGTCCCCCGGGCCGTCCCCGGGCCGTCCCCCGGGCCGTCCCCCGGGCCGGTCCCCCGGGCCGGTCCCCCGGGCCGGTCCCCCGGGCCGGTCCCCCGGGCCGGTCCCCCGGGCCGGTCCCCCGGGCCGGTCCCCCGGGCCGGTCCCCGGGCCGTCCCCCGGCCGGTCCCCGGGCCGGTCCCCGGGCCGGTCCCGGGCCGGTCCCCGGGCCGGTCCCCGGGCCGGTCCCCGGGCCGGTCCCCGGGCCGTCCCCCGGGCCGTCCCCCGGGCCGGTCCCCGGGCCGGTCCCCGGGCCGTCCCCCGGGCCGGTCCCCCGGGCCGGTCCCCGGGCCGGTCCCCCGGGCCGGTCCCCGGGCCGGTCCCCGGGCCGGTCCCCGGGCCGGTCCCCGGGCCGGTCCCCGGGCCGGTCCCCGGGCCGTCCCCCGGGCCGTCCCCCGGGCCGTCCCCCGGGCCGTCCCCCGGGCCGTCCCCGGGGTCCCCCGGGCCGTCCCCCGGGCCGTCCCCCGGGCCGTCCCCCGGGCCGTCCCCCGGGCCGTCCCCCGGGCCGTCCCCCGGGCCGTCCCCCGGGCCGGTCCCCCGGGCCGGTCCCCGGGCCGTCACCCGGGCCGGTCCCCGGGCCGTCCGGTCCCCGGGCCGGTCCCGGGCCGGTCCCCGGGCCGGTCCCCGGGCCGGTCCCCGGGCCGTCCCCCGGGCCGTCCCTCGGGCCGGTCCCCGGGCCGGTCCCCGGGCGTCCCGTCCCCCGGGCCCGTCCCCCGGGCCGTCCCCCGGGCCGTCCCCCGGGCCGTCCCCCGGGCCGTCCCCCGGGCCGGTCCCCGGGCCGGTCCCCGGGCCGGTCCCCGGGCCGGTCCCCGGGCCGGTCCCCGGGCCGTCCCCCGGGCCGTCCCCCGGGCCGTCCCCCGGGCCGTCCCCCGGGCCGTCCCCCGGGCCGTCCCCCGGGCCGTCCCCCGGGCCGTCCCCCCGGGCCGTACCCCGGGCCGTCCCCCGGGCCGTCCCCCGGGCCGTCCCCCGGGCCGTCCCCCGGGCCGTCCCCCGGGCCGTCCCCGGGCCGTCCCCCGGGCCGTCCCCCGGGCCGTCCCCGGGCCGTCCCCCGGGCCGTCCCCCGGGCCGTCCCCCGGGCCGTCCCCCGGGCCGTCCCCCGGGCCGTCCCCCGGGCCGTCCCCCGGGCCGTCCCCCGGGCCGTCCCCCGGGCCGTCCCCCGGGCCGTCCCCCGGGCCGTCCCCCGGGCCGTCCCCCGGGCCGTCCCCCGGGCCGTCCCCCGGGCCGTCCCCCGGGCCGTCCCCCGGGCCGTCCCCCGGGCCGTCCCCCGGGCCGTCCCCCGGGCCGTCCCCCGGGCCGTCCCCCGGGCCGTCCCCCGGGCCGTCCCCCGGGCCGTCCCCCGGGCCGTCCCCCGGGCCGTCCCCCGGGCCGTCCCCCGGGCCGTCCCCGGGCCGTCCCCGGGCCGTCCCCCGGGCCGTCCCCCGGGCCGTCCCCCGGGCCGTCCCCCGGGCCGTCCCCCGGGCCGTCCCCCGGGCCGTCCCCCGGGCCGTCCCCCGGGCCGTCCCCCGGGCCGTCCCCCGGGCCGTCCCCCGGGCCGTCCCCCGGGCCGTCCCCCGGGCCGTCCCCCGGGCCGTCCCCCGGGCCGTCCCCCGGGCCGTCCCCCGGGCCGTCCCCCGGGCCGTCCCCCGGGCCGTCCCCGGGCCGTCCCCCGGGCCGTCCCCCGGGCCGTCCCCCGGGCCGTCCCCCGGGCCGTCCCCCGGGCCGTCCCCCGGGCCGTCCCCCGGGCCGTCCCCCGGGCCGTCCCCCGGGCCGGTCCCCCGGGCCGGTCCCCGGGCCGTCACCCGGGCCGGTCCCCGGGCCGGTCCCCGGGCCGTCCCCCGGGCCGGTCCCCGGGCCGGTCCCCGGGCCGGTCCCCGGGCCGGTCCCCGGGCCGGTCCCCGGGCCGTCCCCCGGGCCGTCCCCCGGGCCGGTCCCCCGGGCCGGTCCCCGGGCCGTCCCCCGGGCCGTCCCCCGGGCCGTCCCCCGGGCCGTCCCCCGGGCCGTCCCCCGGGCCGGTCCCCGGGCCGGTCCCCGGGCCGGTCCCCGGGCCGGTCCCCGGGCCGGTCCCCGGGCCGGTCCCCCGGGCCGGTCCCCGGGCCGTCCCCCGGGCCGTCCCCCGGGCCGTCCCCCGGGCCGTCCCCCGGGCCGTCCCCCGGTCCCGTCCCCCGGGCCGTCCCCCGGGCCGTCCCCCGGGCCGTCCCCGGGGCCGTCCCCGGGCCGTCCCCCGGGCCGTCCCCCGGGCCGTCCCCCGGGCCGTCCCCCGGGACCGTCCCCCGGGCCGTCCCCCGGGCCGTCCCCCGGGCGTCCCCGGGCCGTCCCCCGGGCCGTCCCCCGGGCCGTCCCCCGGGCCGTCCCCCGGGCCGTCCCCGGGCCGTCCCCGGGCCGTCCCCCGGGCCGTCCCCCGGGCCGTCCCCCGGGCCGTCCCCCGGGCCGGTCCCCCGGGCCGGTCCCCGGGCCGTCACCCGGGCCGGTCCCCGGGCCGTCCCCCGGGCCGGTCCCCGGGCCGGTCCCCGGGCCGTCCCCGGGCCGGTCCCCGGGCCGGTCCCCGGGCCGGTCCCCGGGCCGTCCCCCGGGCCGTCCCTCGGGCCGGTCCCCGGGCCGGTCCCCGGGCCGTCCCCCGGGCCGTCCCCCGGGCCGTCCCCCGGGCCGTCCCCCGGGCCGTCCCCCGGGCCGTCCCCCGAGCCGGTCCCCCGGGCCGGTCCCCGGGCCGGTCCCCGGGCCGGTCCCCGGGCCGGTCCCCGGGCCGTCCCCCGGGCCGTCCCCCGGGCCGTCCCCCGGGCCGTCCCCCGGGCCGTCCCCCGGGCCGTCCCCCGGGCCGTCCCCCGGGCCGTCCCCCGGGCCGTCCCCCGGGCCGTCCCCCGGGCCGTCCCCCGGGCCGTCCCCCGGGCCGTCCCCCGGGCCGTCCCCCGGGCCGTCCCCCGGGCCGTCCCCCGGGCCGTCCCCCGGGCCGTCCCCCGGGCCGTCCCCCGGGCCGTCCCCCGGGCCGTCCCCCGGGCCGTCCCCCGGGCCGTCCCCCGGGCCGTCCCCCGGGCCGTCCCCCGGGCCGTCCCCCGGGCCGTCCCCCGGGCCGTCCCCCGGGCCCGTCCCCCGGGCCGTCCCCCGGGCCGTCCCCCGGGCCGTCCCCCGGGCCGTCCCCCGGGCCGTCCCCCGGGCCGTCCCCGGGCCGTCCCCCGGGCCGTCCCCCGGGCCGTCCCCCGGGCCGTCCCCCGGGCCGTCCCCCGGGCCGTCCCCCGGGCCGTCCCCCGGGCCGTCCCCCGGGCCGTCCCCCGGGCCGTCCCCCGCCGTCCCCCGGGCCGTCCCCCGGGCCGTCCCCCCGGGCCGTCCCCCGGGCCGTCCCCCGGGCCGTCCCCCGGGCCGTCCCCCGGGCCGTCCCCCGGGCCGTCCCCCGGGCCGTCCCCCGGGCCGTCCCCCGGGCCGTCCCCGGGGCGGGCCGTCCCCGGGCCGTCCCCCGGGCCGTCCCCCGGGCCGTCCCCCGGGCCGTCCCCCGGGCCGTCCCCCGGGCCGTCCCCCGGGCCGTCCCCCGGGCCGTCCCCCGGGCCGTCCCCCGGGCCGTCCCCGGGCCGTCCCCCGGGCCGTCCCCCGGGCCGTCCCCCGGGCCGTCCCCCGGGCCGTCCCCCGGGCCGTCCCCCGTGCCGTCCCCCGGGCCGTCCCCCGGGCCGTCCCCCGGGCCGTCCCCCGGGCCGTCCCCCGGGCCGTCCCCCCGGGCCGTCCCCCGGGCCGTCCCCCGGGCCGTCCCCCGGGCCGTCCCCCGGGCCGTCCCCCGGGCCGTCCCCCGGGCCGTCCCCCGGGCCGTCCCCGGGCCGTCCCCCGGGCCGTCCCCCGGCCGTCCCCGGGCCGTCCCCCGGGCCGTCCCCCGGGCCGTCCCCCGGGCCGTCCCCCGGGCCGTCCCCCGGGCCGTCCCCCGGGCCGTCCCCCGGGCCGTCCC